>NW_018165012.1:866487-926216 GCF_001263595.1 Phalaenopsis equestris | reverse complement strand
ATATATATATATATAATTTTTTATATAACAATATATTACATATATTATTTATATAATAATATATTATATATATTTAAATCTAAATTTAAATCATAACGCCTCATGTAGCAATGTGGTTAGTGTCTTTTTTTGTATAGATTTGATCCAGGTTCGAATCCCACACATTACATCTATTTTTCTCAATTTTAGATTAACGAGCCAATTTCGAGTCGAACACGAACACAAATATTTAAATCGAGCCGAACACGAACACACTGTTCACGAGCCGATTTCAAACACGAGCTGATTTCGAACACGAGCTATTTCGAACGAGCCGAACACGAGCCAAGCCTGAGCTCGCTCAAGCTCGGCTCGTTTACAGCTCTAACCTTGACCCTATCCGAGCCAAATCAAGCCTAGAACAAGTCATTAAACCATTTTAAGAAGATTCTTGCTCCCAATTAAACTAACAAATGGTTTCTAAATATGACAATCTTACAGTTAAATTAAGTGTTTTAATGAGATGAATCTAACGAGTACAAGATCACTCAATTCTGACACTATTAATACACTCAAATGTCCCAACTTATTGTCCAATCAAAGGGATCTCCTTGGGTAGTTCAATGGAGTGGTTCATATTCTTTTCTTATTTTTGGGAACGTCTCTCTTATACTCTATAAATAGAGTCATATCCCCTTCATGAAAGGGGACTAATACCTAAGTTTGAACGAGGATCAGGAAGAGAATGAGCTGAAGTAATCTAGTGTTCGATGTTGAAGATAAGGTGAACACTTCCCATTGTCGCCAACTGCTGTCGAACACTTCCAACCGCGGCTTGTCAGCCATCGTCAACGACCCCTATATTCATTACAACGAATCCCCTTGCGCAATGATGACATGCACTTCGGAATCCTGACATACGCTGTATAGGAATGAATCACTTTGCGGAACAATGACCAATTTTACGGAGTAACAAAGCATTGTTCAGAGTATCAACTAATGTTGCGGAGTAATAAAGTATTGTTTTGAGTAACAGCTAATGTCACAAAACATTCTACAAAGCAGTGTGACGTAACAAACATCGCGCAGCGACACTTCAAAGAAGATGTACCGAAGTTCTGACAACTACAACCACTCCCAACCGTTGTGCGAAGAGCTCTCCTGCATACTTACATTGTAACTGTGTGACCTTTTCTCGCATGTGTGATAAGAACCTGTACCTGTACTCATCACGCTCTAGTGGATTATTTCTAGTTGGGTTAGACCCTATGATTTTTTTCCTTTCCAGGTTCAACAAGTATAAATTTTTTATGCTCTACCATAAACTTTTATTCTCTGAATGTGTATTACATTCTCGTATAAAATTAAAATGATAATTCATTACTCTGCATCCCTGCCCCGCTAATTCTCTGACACATATCAAATGCCAGGACTACAAATGACTAATGTATTATATTTATGATAAAATAAATTTAAAAAAAATGTTAAATCCCGGCATGAATAAATTTTGTCGATAAGATCCAATTTATCTCCAAAATAAATGGAGCTGGGCTATGCGAGCTTATATGTCATTTTCATACTTTGGCACGATGCAGACTGCGTAATAGTATATCCATTTTCCGATTATAAAGGTATACATATACACCAATGGCCTCATGGGATCATGGACGGCTATGATTACTCACGTCCAGCTCGAATTTTGGACGGATGTTAAGCCGCCACGTCATTATTACCTATATTTTATTTCTGGGCTGAAATGAAAAGAATTTTATCAAGACAATCGGCCATAAATCATAGCACGATTTAAATACAATAAATAATATTTAAATAAATCATAAATACGATTTAAATACAATTAAATGGGCTGAAATGAAAAGAATTTAAGTGTTGCAAAATAAGAATGGGAGGAAATATTATAATAAATCTCAATAATTCTTGAACCCAAGAGGGGCAAATAAACATACATCAAACATTGGAGGGATAGGCCTCAGCCAACATAGAAAAATTTATGGACGTAAGATGTTTGCAGAGCTGTGTACATTAGAGGTTATTCAGAGGGTATTTGGGGGTTATAGGTAAATTACAGAGATGTTACAGGAGGGTATAAGACTGATATAACCCTCCAATACCCTCTGAATAGCCTCCAATGTACGCAACTCTACAAGCATCTTACATATGCATATTTTTCTCCAGCCAACCACACAGATGTTAGCTACTGGCGCAATAAGCTGACAATTAAAGGCTTTAAAATATATTTTTATTGGATACTTTTTTATATATATATATATATATATATATATTGATTTTTTATTCGATTCTTATGTATAAATTAAATAAAAAAAGATTTGATCTCAAAAAATAGGGAGGTACAATGATCATCCACATTTATCGAATGGGTGGTTAGATTTCAAATACAGTTTAAATTATACATGAAATCTAAGGTATCTTCAATCTCTCGAAGAATCCACTTTGTCTTCTCCCGATTCGAGTATTATAATTAATATTATCTTAGTAACACAATATATTTGGAGTTTTTAGAAAAGTTTGTTGTTCGCAAACAACTCATGTTCGGCTCCTTAAGTAGCTCATGTTAGAATCATTCATTAAGTAAGCGAGACAAACACAAACAAATTGTTATGCTAGAATTATAAACGAGTCAAACACGAACAACCCTTTGTTTGATGTGTTTAGCTCGTTTTACCTTGAAATAAAGAGATTATCTTTTTTTTATATAATAATATATTAAATATATTTATATCTAAGTTTAAATCATAACAACTCATGTGGTCATGTGTCTTTTATTGCACACAATTTATGCAGATTCAAATCTAATACCCTGCATTTTTTTTTTCTAATTAGTATAAACGAATCAATTTGGAGCCAAACACGAGCAAATTTCGAACGAGCCGAGCTTGAGCGCAAGCTCAGTTTTTTTACAACCCTAATTATATTGGTGATTTTTTTCAAACTTCATCTCTAGCAAGGCTTTTGACGGTTGACTCGACCAATGAGTGAGTTGATCTTCCTGAGCGAGTTAATTTTTTTGAGAGAATTGTTGAGTTGTCTTGATCAAACATCTATGTGATTATCATTATTAGCAAACCACTTGGTTGGGTTCGCTACTAAGAATATGAATTGTTGAGTTGATTTTTTTGAGAAAATTGTTGAGTTTGCATGCACTTGTGCATGCCATTTATTCTTAAAAAAAATGAACCAATAGACTTTTTCTTCATTCATTAGACATTTATTTAGTTTTTAAAATAATATTAAAAATTTTAGCAAGCCAAATTTTTTTTTGATGTCTGAGATGTTTTCACACTTCTATTGGAATACTATTAGCTACTGCTGCTTTTCCACGCTACTTTTTCTTTAAAGTTTCCTCAACTTCTATTTTCCTGATGGGATGAATAAAATAAAAAAATTTAGTTATTATTTATAATATTAAGACCATAAAATTTACTCTTATTGTCATAATCTTCTTTGAAAATTTTATTAAAATATCTCATATAACTATATTGAATATTCTTATCAAAGAAAATCACTTTTGTTTCTTATTTCCATCCTTAAAATACTTGACATGAACTAAATTTTTAATTTTCTTATCTCTTTACTTATCTTTCCGCATTTTTAATATCAACTTTATTATAAAAATCAATAATAAAATGTTTAGCATCATCAAATGTTCTTTTAGACTCCATTATATATATATATATATATATATAATTTTCAAAATATTTACATCCAATCCAATTTTTACAACATTTTTTTTTGCACATTATTATTCCACTACTAAATTTTCTTATTCATAAAAATTTTTTCTTTTGATTTTTCAAACACACATCTTTTATAAATTTCTTAATAGTACTCATTTATTTTTTCCCATATAGTATTAGATTCTTCATGAACATCTCAAATTTTAAGATCTTAAAGTTTACTCATAAACATAACTTTATTTGTGTATTTTAGTTGCCCCAATCTAGTTCTAAGAAAATATTTAACTATATATTTTATCTTCGAACTGTTCATTCTAAAAATTAAAACTAATCATCGATGTTAATTACTTAAACTTGTACTTGGAATGATCTTACAATATTTACAATCACAACGATCAATTTTTATTATAATAAAATAATCAATTTATATTTTTAGATCCATTCTTATAAGCGATAATATGCTAATGTATTTGGTTTCCTGATTGCATAAAATATTTATTTTTCTAAGAATCATAATATCTACAAATTTCAATAATATAAATGTAAGAGTACATATATTTCAAGTTTAAATTCTAATATTAGTTCAATTGACTAATTGCTTCATATACGTTCGTCCATAATATAAGAATCATTACTTATTTAATACTATAAATTAGCGTCAGTGTAACGACCCTTGCACACTTTTCATTATAGTCAAGTCATACTGTGTGTCACTTTCAGAGGATACACTAACATTAACATAATGATTTAAGAGATTCATATCATAATTTTCTAATAAACATTTTTACATTGGTTGTCTACCACTTAATGTATCCCTCCATTTTTCTCAACCAATACTTACCACATTCCAATGACAATGTTATGGCATATAATATTAAGGAATTATATATACATATATACGCGCGCAAATGTGCATGTAATATGTATATATATGTATGAGTGTAACATTTTATAAGATGAAAGGGAGTGGGGCCCGTTCTGCTGCACCGCGGGTGCGCCGCCAGGCTGGCGGAGACCAACTGTGGCTCGAGAATTGAGGACAGTGTGGGTCCGGTGAATTTAGTATGTTTTCAGTGCCAATTAAAGCTACTCCAACGTGGCATGAGAAACGGACTCTGCTGATTGGAGGGATGTCGGGACCCACCACGTTGCCCGTCTCACACGTAAGTAGAGAGAGAAGGCGACTGATCCGCATCAAACGGGTCGGATTTCCCAATCGGCGTCCAAACTTATCTCACCCGCAGCTACTTATCAGTTATCACACACACTTTCTTTATTTTACTAACCTCCCCTTTATGTTCTTTCATGAACTGATTTTATATTATATTTAACAAGAAACCTAATTTAATTAAACTACTTGTATTATTTTAACTAAATATCTACATCACTCTATATTTTTTTTATAATGATGATTATGGCCACATGCATGTATGCATGTGCATGCATGACATGCATGTATGCATGTGCATGTCTAAAAAAATATTTTTTAAATTGACTATAGTTCGAAAGTATTTTCACCGGTTATGTTTTAAGAAAAATGTATATGGAGGGATAAAATAGAAGGTTTACATGTATGAATACCATGCAATACATGCATTTATATATTAAATGCCTAAAACACTTTAATGTTATAATTATATTCAGATATGCAAAAAAGTTTATTTTGAATTTATTAGTATTAATAAAATTCCTAATATGATGTTAAAAATTAATTTTTTTTTATTTTTCAATATATAAAAATTGTTTGGCATGCATGTAGTTCCATCTAAATCAATAGTAATTTATATCTCTTGATCTTCTTCTTGAAAACCAAAAAAGATATAAGTAAGAATGACAGTGTGGATCACACCATGCAGCCGATATATGGCATGTTGTGATCCACCCCGATGTCCGGTTAACCGGACGTAATATTTTCTCTTGGCACAATACTTCTGCACGTGCAATTCTTTTACACTCAAAATAGATCCAAAGTTAAAGGTTCCATTATAAATGTGTCAAAGCTATAAGTTTGCTTGTAAATGAATTAAAGTTGATAGATATTCAAATATTAAACAAGTTTGGCAATCACACACATGACACTTAAAATATTGCTATTTGGAAAACTAGCACCTTTTAATACATTAAATTTACAATAAAACTCCAACCTAACTCTTTGTTTTTATCCTATAGTTTGATAATGGCATGTGTAAAAACATGAGTTGAGAATTAAAAAAAAAAAAACATTGGTGCTAGTTTTATAAATTAAAAATGTCTTGATTACTATGTATGCATTTATCCCTTAAATTTTATCATGTTAATGTTCAATAAATTAGTCCAATGTTTTTTTTTATTTTAATTAAAGGTAAATTCAGTCTGAGGAATATTAAAAATATATATTTTTTGGATAAGATAAGCGCTCCAATTAAATTCTATTTGCATATTCTAACTATACAATATTATAGTTAGAATATAGAGTTAATAATAAAATAAAAATTAATTAAATATAGAGCCTTTAAGAGGGATATGTTAGATAACGGGATATAGAAGATGACAAGTTCCAACAAGCTATAGCTGACACCAGCTGGCCCCCACTCTGAAAACCTCTATTTATATTTGACCTGAATTAATTTTTTTTTAAAAGAACATAATATATATTTATTTAATTAAAATTAAAATTATATTCATTTCAAATTAAATGTGATAGTTTTAAAATTCACTATTTCAAAATTTAGTTTAAATACTCAGATATAATATATATATATATTATTTTCGAATGAGGCTTTGTTAAAAAAATAATTTAGGAATTTACATTTGAAATAAACTTCACATTTCAAAATAAATTGAAATTAAGTTATACTCATATTAAGGTCGATTTAATGTAGCCTTATATATATATATATATATATATATATATATAGTATGTATGTATGTATGTCATGAGACAGAAGGAAAATTGGCTCTAAATGTTCTAATTAGGCTTTTTCATGTCAAAAATTTGGAATAATTACATAAATAGCACTCAAAACATTGTCATTTACAAATCTATCAACCAGGGGTTTTTTGAACTACCAAGCACAATCAAATCATTGAAAATTTGACAATAAAAGTGATCTATTATTATTTATGCATACTAAATTGTGTTGATATATTTTTTAAATAACAAATGCATTCATTCATAGCATTAACCTATAACTCACGGTAGTGTGACTGTTCCAACAAATAAGTTCTCATAAGTTTAATATTTTCTTGAATTTCGAGTAGAATAAACCATTTAAGAGTTGTTCTTTCATAATGTTATAAAACTGATAAAATTATGAAGTGCGGCTAACTATACGTGCGGACCGACAATTCATGTAGTCATGCCACTGTCGAACCACAGAGGCCGGCCTGGACAGTCGTCTGGTCGCGTGATCGCCACACACAATAATTTCTCGTAAAAATGATGTTATAAAAGCTGTTGTAAGGTTAAAATATTATATTAAGTTGTTGTACAAAATAAAATAAGAATAATAAAGTCTGAGTTTTTAAACATGTTCCATATCATTAATCTATATTTTATTAAGTTGTTGTAAACTTGGGTAAAATCGAACAGATTTACCAAAAAATCCGATCAGATACATGACCGGTGTTAATTAAATAGAGCTGCTAAACGGTTTAAACAGAGTCTTCCTGTTGCCCGAAGGACAGGTGTGTGTCCTACGGGCAAGCGATGACCGCCAACATTGCATTTCATCAACCAACTGGATATTTGTGTTAGGTGTGAAGTAAATTTTTAGTTTATATAGGATTGATTTGTACCAATTTAAGATTCATTAGTGCTTAATTTTTTTTCATGGCAATGGCTAAATTAGCTCAAAATTAATTTATTCACACTTAATTTTTCAAGATGGTGGCTACCAAATTAAAGCTTCATTATATTTAACCAAGCTACTTAACATGTCTAAGCTCTATTGAAAAAGATGGTTATTAATGCCCCCCATCAACAAATTTTTATGATCTAACACGAATCTCGAGACGTGACAAGAATCTCGATGTAATTTTGGAGTAAGGAACGTTGAAATTTCGATTAATGATAATTCAAAACTCTTATTTTAGCAAACTTATAGTCAAAGTTTTCGACTTGATGAGACAACAACGACAATAATATTGGCCCGATCCAAGTCAAATCATGCTCAAATCAAGCAATTAAGTCATTTTTTGGAAGCTTCTAATGCCCAATCTGAATGCCAAATAGATTCCAAGTTTGACAAACATATAGTCAAATCAAGCTCAAGATTGCTTAATTTTGACATCATTAAAGCACTAGAATATCCATAAAATGATGTCTGATCGAGGGGAATTTCCTCTGTCGCTCGATGGCGTGGTCAAGTTTTATTCATTATTTGTCGAGCTGACTCTCCTAGACTCTATAAATAGAGCGCTACCCCCTTTTTTAGCAGAGTATTAAGACCCTGACCTTAAACTATAGGAAGTCCGGGACTTGGAGGAGAAGGATTTCAGGTCCAATTTTACACACTAGATGTCAATCAAATGCCACCCGCTCTACAAGTCGGCCACCCTCAGCTAGGGTTGTAAATGAGCCGGGCTTGAGCGAACTCAGGCTTGGCTCGTGTTCGAAATAGGCTTGCGTTCGAAACTGACTCATGAACGTTGTGTTCATGTTCAACTCGATTTAAATATTCGTATTCGTGTTTGGCTCGTGTTTGACTCGAAATTGGCTCGTTAAAATTAAACTGAAAAAATAGATGTAGAGTGTTGAATTCGAACTTTCACAAAAAGTAGATGTATCTAAAAAAAGACGCATAACCACATTACTATACAAACAATTATGATTTAAACTTAGATATAAATATATATATATTTCGAGCTAAAACGAGCCGAACACCAGCGAACAAAGAATTGTTCATGTTCGGCTTGTTTATAATTCTAGTTTTAAAAACTTGTTCGTGTTCGGGCCTTTTTCTTAACGAACGAGCCAAACACGAGATGTTTGCGGAAAACGAGCTTTTTTTACAGTCCTACCCTCAGCTCATCCAACGAAGCCCATTGTTGAATCATCACGGTGGAATCCCGGTGTACACTGCTTAGTAAGAAACCGCCACATGGAGTAATAACCAACTTTGCAGAGTAACAAAGTATCCTACAAAGCAACGCACCACAAATATGACGCAACGACATGCTTCACATACAGTGCAATGATGTTTTCTAAAGAAAGTGCAACAATTTATTGTCGAGTTTTATTATTGCTCTGACACAGGGCTTTTGAATGTCGTGTAGATTCGAAGATTTTTATTGTTCAAATAATCAAACATGTCATCAAAATTCGTAAACCATCTCGAAAGGTGGAAATATAATTTTAGGGATGGGTTTGATTATTCAAACTAAGAAAACAATGGATATTTGCACTGGTCTACAGTTTAAAACTTGATATATTATTTTCTCTATCTAATATGAAGACTAGATATGGTTTAGATTAGTTTTTGAGTCTTTTTCTACCTATGAGGTAGGCCACTGTAATTAATTACATCTTATATAATCAAAGTTACTTGAGAAAACTCTCGATTAAGGCTGCGGTTTTCTCCTCAAGTAATTTATAAGTTTAGGTTTCCACATTTGGACATTAAATTTCTAAAAGGGAAATGCTTAAAATTTGGACAATTATTAACGGAGGCCAAAGGGAGAAAAGGAAGGCGATACTTGGAGATACCGAAGAAACCTTAGTGGTATCACAGACTATCCTATTATTTGGCACTTGACCTTTTTGAAGAAAAATTTATTGTTTCATCCTAATGTTTTGTTAGAATGTTAGAACTTATACTGCATGACATAAAATCATGTAGGAGCATAAAGGTGATGATTTACATCGTAACTAGATGAACAACCTCTGAGTCATAGGGTGAAGTTCACTGAGAGAAGTGAAACTTCAAAACACTAACATAAAAGAAGAGAAACATAGATTGTAATGGACTTACAAGCTTACCTGGAAATTTTTGTCATCTAAACTGCCTAATCACATTCAAAGTCATGCATGGTCAGTCTCGATGTTGCATTGTAGGATAGGTTGGCTAAATTTAGCTCCTAAGTTAGATTTAGACTAACTTAGTTTTGACTGAAACTTGAGTTAAGTTGGGTTAGGAATAAATTAAATGATGTCTAAATTGAGTTGGTCCTAAGTTAAGTTTCACCTAAGTAAAATTTTAGGATAGCTTCAGGTTGGCTAAAGTCTAGAGGGTGCGGGAAAAGAAGATTTTGATTGGGAATGAGATTCTAGGATCTTGTGAAACTGATGAAAAGGTTGAAATAGAGTTTTGGTGAGGATGATGTCAAGGCTGTAAAAAGCCTTGGATTTTAGAGGGGAAATTAAGGTTATGTGGTGGCCGAAGTGGCTTTAGGATGACGAGATTAGCTTGCTTTGGTATGTAGGAGACTTTTTGTTGTTTAAGGCTAAGGGTTTGGGTGACTTGTTGGAGAGTTTCATTCTATCTTTAGGCTCTCAAGTTGGGGTCTTAAATAGTCATGGGAGGCCATGAGAGAGGCCTTGCCGAGCATGGGAGGCTCTGGTGGCTCCTTATGGACTGGACAGAGGGATTTTATAAGCTTTGGACATTGGGGAAAGCTTTATCCATGTTTTGGTGTGCTTGACCAAGAAAGCTTAAAAGGAGGTGAAGGAGGCATGGAAAGGGCTTGAGGGGATTAGAAGAACTTTAGGTGTGCTGGCTAAGACCATTGTTGGTCTAGTTTGACCCTCACATGATGTGCTTTGGGTGGCCTTGACTTAGGTGCCATGTGGTGATGCATTCGTTAAGTTTGTAATTTTGTCCTTTCGTGTTTGCTTTAAGACTTAACTTACTTTTTAATTGGGTTGTTATGCCATGGTGAGCTATTTGAGTTATGGGTTTTGTTTTAAGGTCAAGTGATGGATTATTGTTCATTGACCCTTTTAGGTTTTGGGCTCAAGTCCAAGGATAACTAGGATTGGCTTTAGATGACTAAGCTCTTAGGGCTTTTAAGAATAATTTTGTTAAGTTGGTTAACAACTTCATTCTTTTAATTCAATTTGCTTTTAAGTTTAATTAGGTAATTTATAATTTTGGTGTCGCTAGGTTGATTTAAGTTGGAAATGTATTTTAATAATCTTTAATTGTTGACATTTTGGTTGGCTATAGATTTTATTTCCATTTAATTTTGTCTAAAGTTAATTCAAAAAAAATTCTTTGATTATAGGGTTTAGTTTTATGTTTTAATATTCAATTTGATTTTAAGGCTACCCAGGCTTGGGTAGGCATTAGGTGAAATACCATTATAAATTAAATTTGTAATTTCATCTTCTCTTACTGAGGAAAGAAATGGGTATGTGCACTCACCGTTGCATTTCTCTTACTCAAGTCCATTACATTAAGATATACCTCGAGATTTTTTCCCCTTTTTGAGAGTTTTCACATAAAAAATTGAGGTGTCTCTTTCTGTTCACTTCTCTTTTATCATATGAGTATGTGTATGATTCTCATACAATGATAAGACGTTAAATAATGACTTTACTGCTACAAATCTTTCATCACACATCAATTATATTCCATTGATGAATTTTATTAGAAGAGGAACAAAAAGAGAAGAGAAATAGCATGGCAGAGCAGCGGGGTTTAATGTGATGAAGAAAAAAAAAATTTGGTGGATGCGAATGGAACTTTTTAACTACTTTGATGTGTTATTTTTTTTGGTTCAAATATGAAAAGAAGCTCTTGATCATAACAAATAATAATTCCAATCCTAACTTCAATAATAAAGAGGTAAACAAATAAAAATAAAGGGAGCAACCTTAGATATTGTTTCTAAATCTAATAGTTTTTTTCAATCATTGTTCAACCATGAATTCTAGATGTAAAGCTTTTTAAAGATGGTTGAACTATTTTTTTTTCTTTTATGTTGCTTCATTTCCTTTTTCATTTACTTTGTGGTCTATTAGGCATGCCCGAACACATTTATAAGGCTAGCTTAGACATAGAATTAGTTGATGCTGAAGGATTCAGTCATTTCACCTATTGTTGATAAAAGAGAAAATATTCTCAAAATTTATAAATAGTTCTCTATAACTTCTTTTTCTAAATATTCTAAAAATTCCCAACCATCACAAATTGTTGAGCTCATTCAATATCTTTTCAAAAATTACAAACAATCATTTTTGGCATTTCTAAATCCATCACCTTCATCAATTATTAGAAATGATAATTCCTTCATCCTACAATGCATCATTATGAACATAAGGCCATTATTAGCACAACTATATATATATATATATAGATATATATATATATATGAGCATGAATCACAGCCATGATCAACATGATAGAAGACCAACATGTATTATACTTTATATTTTAAATAATAAATTTATTTTTTGGAAGATTTACATATATATATATACCATTCAATTATTATGTATTTACATATCAAATGCCAAAACTTCAAGCCATCCACAAACAAGCTTATATATACTATTTCTTTATTCATGATGAAATGAAAACCTTAGAAAGGTATAAATGTAAAAAAAAAATGTAATATATAAATAGAAAGGAACTTGGTTGTGTGTATGCAAATGGCCAACCTAAAATATCCATGCACTACATAGGATTCCAAATTGCCACATCATCTTAGGCCATATCCTGATTGAATGAGGACCGTTGAATTTTTTAATATGACGTGGCATCCATCAGGTGCACTTCGGATTTTTCTTAAAGCCACGACAAATTTGATGAAAATTAATGATGGGGCATTTACATACATACCACATAATTCTCATTTATTTACATATCGATCCCTAAACTTTCATATTTATACATATACGAAAGTACCATGCAATTCTTACATATTTACATATTTAACAACTAAACTTTCATATTTATTTATATGAACTTCGAAACTTTGACAACTCCTTAAAATATCACTATTTGTAAATTTTCATAGTTAATTTTCTAATATCAAGATATTATAAATATAAGTATCATAAAAATTATAATTATTGATAATTTTCATATGTTTTTAATTATTTAAAAAATAATATTTTTAACGAATTTTATATTAATAATTCTTAAATTTTATTGGTAATCATTACGCAACAAAAAAAATTGGTTAATTTTGTAATTATAATAGACGTCATGGATAGGGCTGTCAAAACGGCTCGTTGTTCGCGAACAGCTCGTATTAGGCTCGTTAAGAAGCTCGTGTTCGGCTCGTTAATTTCGTTCAATAAGTTAACGAGCTGAACACGAACGTTCGTGTTCGGCTCGTTTTGGCTCGAAATACTACTCATCAAGTAGTATTTTTAGAAAATCTAATTGAATACAAGGATACAAGGATTTATAATCAATTAAAATATTGATTGAGAAAATAGAAGAAAAATTATTAAATTAGATTAAAATGATGTTTTAATATAAATAATAATTTTTAAATCTTGCTCAAATCCTTATTGTTTTATGACTACATGATTATGGTTGTTAAAAGGACTCTTTGTTCATGAACAGCTCGTGAACACGAAGACACTTTTTGAGCTCGAAATATAAACGAGCCGAATGCAAGCACAATTTTTGAACTCGAACTATAAACGAGCCGAACACAAACTGAGCATGGCTCACTAGTGTTGGACTTGTTTACACCCCTATTTGTAATATGGAAGTAAAAAGCCATATAAAACCATGTGCTACTTCGTTGTATGGATTAGTTTGTCAAAGGCGCCATTAATTGCGGCCGTTTAAGATAATTAAGCTTTCTTCTCACCTAACGGTCAAAATTCAAAATCTCGGTTTGAATTTTGATTGTATCGATCGAAAATGGTTTTAAGAAAATCATTATGGATTTCAATTTGACCAACTTTTAAATTATATGAAATTTAATATTAAACAAATGAATTGTTTACTATACTTTTATTTTTAAAATTGGTTAAATAATTGTAATTAAAATTTAGGTTGGAATATTTCAAGAGGGTGTGTCTAAACATGGGTTTCCTAAAGCAACCTAAAAGCCCAAATGCTAAACGGGCGCCATGGGCTTTATGGACCAAAGCCATCAGCCATGAATAAATCAATCGTACTCGTTAGCCATTGCTTTAAATGTGAAGCTACAAATCTCATCACTGCCCAGAAGGAACCCACAAGTAGCTCCACAGCATGTCAGCATTCCTGGGAGTTTCTCTAAATGTGCTCGCTAACCTTAAGTCTTCAAGCAAGCTCCTCTAGTCGAGCTCGCTCACACTTCCTGAGTTCTTCTTCCAAGCTCGCCTGAACTGATTGAAGCTTCCCGCCAAACTTGTCGACAACTATCTGGCTACATCATTGAGCTCAATGGGCGACCTTTGAGGCAGAAGTAGAGTACATGGCCTTTATGACATAAATAAGAAGAAAAATCGAAGATGGAGGATCGAATCGTGGTCCTTATTATCTCTCTAAGAGAATCATTTAACTTCTTCTCAATTCTTTATAAAGTCTCTGACAAATTGTCTAAATTCACGAATTATATGAAATCTCATGTCTCAAAAAAATTTGATCACATAGAGAATGTAGAGTATAAGAGACTTACAACTTGTAAATAGCAATATATTAAGTACCGTGTAAGTAATTATTCTAGAATTTAAAAGAAATTCAATGGATTATAAACTTATCCGGATTATAATCAACTCATGTTATTCTGAGCTTTTATTTTTTTTATCAAAATTTTCTGGTTGGCTCATGCTCATTTAGAAAAATTGAAAGAATCAAAACAACATTATTTATAATGCTCCAATTAAAAAAAATTAGCTCTTTTAAATTAATAAATAATCATCATTAATTTTGATGATCAACAATTTAATTATTATTTTTTTAATTAATTTTAATGATCAACAATTTAATTATTACTTTTTCATTTAAGTTTCTTAGCTCCACTGAATGTCTATCAACATATATCTTACAACCCACCATTAATGATCAATTAAAGGCTGCAGTCGATTGTAACATGACATCAACCGACATAGAAATATATCGATTATAATTGACTGATAGCCTTTAATTGATCATTAATGGTGGGTTGTAAGATATAGGTTGATAATGAGACATTTAGTAGGGTTATAAAACTTAAAAGATGGTGTACTTTGAAACGACCAATATTTCAAAATTCTATATAACGGTTGAATAGCCACAACTCAAAAAATGTAGATAAATATGAAAGATTGATAACCGTTTATTTGGAGATAGAGGTAATTTAATACCTTTTTATCAATAATAAATGCATCAAATCACACATTTTACTAATAAAAAAGTATTTTGTACATTCCCAATCCCACCATTTGAGGAGCAAATATTATGTCCGGACACCGCACATACACATCATCAGTGGGCAACGTGACTGTCTGTGGTTGGCTGTCCGGACATGCGATGTTTAGACAAAATAATTTTTGTTAAGCATGATTTGGTGACAACAATGTCGTTACAATGGCGGATTCTGACCATCTATGGTGAAATCATTAACTGTTAAATGAAATGTGTTAGTAGGGGTGTAAACGAGTCGAACACAAGCGAGCCCAAGCTCAGCTCGTGTTCGACCCATTTATATTCGCGCTCAAAAATTGTGTTCGTGCTTATCTCGTTTCTTAGTGAGCCGAACACGAGTTGTTCACAAACAAAGAGTCGTTTCGACAACCCTAATCACACAGTCAAAAGATGTTAAGGGCTGGGGCAAGATTTACAAATTATTGTTTATATTAAAATATCATTTGAATCTAATTTGATTATTTTTATTATATTTTCTTAATTAATGCCGTTAGTTTTTCATTTATGTGGTCCACTGTCATTTATTTTAATAGTAATTCATTAACTAAAAAAAGATGATCATGTCTTTTCCCAACAGACACCACATCCTTTCGCTTTAATTAATTAATTCAATTATCATAAATGAAGAGTCATGTCTCCTCCTAAAAGACATCATATTCTTTCGCTTTATTTAATTAATTAAATTATCATAAATCTCATTGGTCAATAATTATCATGATGAATGATGATTAATAATGGATAATTAAGAGAAAGGTTGTGCTCTTTCTAAAAGACTTATCTTTTCTCTTATAAGCAAGAGAATGATCATTTCTCTCCCAAGAAGAAAAGTATCTCTCCATCGGAAAATACAGAAAGAAATAAGGATTAGAGAGAGAAATTCTCTATCTTCAAATTGAATTTTGCGATCATGAATACATGTATGTATATCTCATTTATGGGTATGTGAAAATCATAAATTCACATATCATGGTCATTTAATTTTATGAATTTTGTGTTATGAAGTTGGATTTTATAAATTTAAAAATCCTAACATGTGGTATCAGAAACAGGTTGTTGAATTTGTGATTTTTCATTTAATTTTATTTATGTTAATTATATAAAATTTTCACTGTAAGTTAGATCTTGGAATTAGATCACTGAAGTTAATTGGTGAATTGAGATATTATTATTTATTTGATGTCTATATTATGTTTAATTTGTTAGTCACCAAAGTGACCAAATTAGTATGTTGAATAGAGAATAGTATGTTGAATAGACATCAAATTAAATAAATTCAATTACTCATACGTATGTGATGCTTATTATGAAACAATTTTGTATTTAATTATGAGTATATTAAAATTCATTAATTATAAAATATTTGTGGATCACTTAAATGTTGATTATTTGTTTTATAATCTTTAGAATATGATTGTGGTATATACTTGGTTAGATATGTTTATATATCCAAAGATAATATGCATGTCTAATTTGAATATAAACAAATGCCAATTATGTGAAACTAACAATTCAAGCATCAATTATATTTATTATTATGTATTGTTATATCACCCAAAAGAGATTTTCAAAACATTTCTAAAGTTTTAATTTAATCTGATTGGACATGAATATATATTTAAGTTTAATAGTCGAAGTGTTGATGTATGAGCATGTTCTATTTATTTGCAGTATCTACTTATGTTTCTCTTCATTCGCAAGCTACATCTGTTCAAAAATTCAATGGGCTTAATTTCTCTGAATAACGTGAGCAAGTTCAGTTTCACCTTGGTGTTCTGGATCTTAATTTGACACTCACAATTGAGAAGCCCCCTGCTCCTATTGATTCTAACAGTGCTGAGTAAAAATCTTTCTATAAAGCTTGGGAGAAATCAAACAGATTAAGTTTAATATTTATGTGAATGACTGTAGCAAACAACATAAAGTGCACAATAAAGTGCACATTTTCAAAGTGCACATTTTCTAACACTGAAAATACTAAGGAATTCATGAAATTTGTTGAGGATTCTTCTCAGTCTAACTCTGCTGATGAGTCTTTTGCTGGAACATTATGAAGTACGTTAACCAACATGAAATTTGATGGTTCTCGTACTATGCATGAGCATATCAATGGAATGACAAACATAACAGCAAGACTTAAATCTCTGAGAATGGAAGTGAATGAAAATTTCCTTGTGCAGTTTATCATTAACTCCTTGCCTCCTAAGTATGATCCATTTCACATGAATTATAACACTATGAAAGATAAGTGGAATGTGAATGAACTACAATGTATGCTAATTCAAGAGGAAGTAAGGCTTAAGAAAGGAGGAAATCACTTCATTAATCTCATGAGACATCAAATAAGAGCTGTAAAGAAATATGAAAAGAAAAATGGAAAGGGCAAGCAAGGACCACTAAAGATTAATGTGTTATCTGCTCCAATCTACAAAGGGGAACATAAAAAAATTAAGTGTCATTTTTGTAGAAAGGATGGACACTATCAAAATGAGTGTCAGAAGCGCAAATACTGGTTCGAAAAGAAAGGTAAACCTTGTGCTTATGTATGTTTCGAATCAAATTTGACAGAAGTTCCTTGTAATATTTGGTGGATTGATTCTGGTTGTATCATGATGTAGGGAATCCTTACAACTCAAATCATAAACCAAAATGAAAAGTTTGTTTTTATGGGAAACTGAGTCAAAGCTCCAGGAGTCAAAGCTCCAGAAGCTCCAGTTGAAGCCATTGAAACCTATCGATTGATTTTAGATACTAGACTCCATTTAGACCTTTTTCAAACATTTTATGTTCCTTCTGTTTCTCGTAATTTGATTTCATTGTCTAAACTTGATTATGTTTGATACTCTTTTAAATTTGGGAAGGGAACAATCATCTTATTGGTTCTGATATTCTTTGTGATGGTCTATATAAGCTTAAGCTTGATAATTTTTTTGCTGAAACTCTCATGACCATGCATCATAATGTTGGTACTAAACGTGGTTTTATGAATGAAAATTCAGCTTATTTGTGGCATAAATGTTTGGCTCATATATAAAAAAAAATTGAAGGATTGATAAAGAATGAAATCCTTAATGATTTGGATTTCACTGAACTTAACATCTGTGTGGATTGTATAAAGAGAAAGCACACAAAACACACACTTAAGAAAGCTGCCACAAGAATCACATAACTCCTTGAAATTGTACACACTGATGTTTGTGGACCTTTTGATGTTCCATCTTTTGGTGGAGAAAAATTTTTTATCACCTTTATCGATGACTTTTCACGTTATGGATATGTCTACTTATTGAATGAAAAATCTCAATCACTAGATGCCTTAAAGGTGTTTATAACTGAGGTTGAAAGACAATTAGACAGAAAAGTAAAAATCATCAGGTCCGATAGAGGCTGTGAATATTATGGAAGGTACAATGAATCTGGATAATGTCCAACTCCATTTGTTAAATTCCTTCAAACTAATGGCATATGTGCTCAGTATACTATGCCAGGAACACCAGAACAAAATGGTGTTGCTGAAAGGCTAAATCGTACTCTGATGGAACTGGTTAGGAGTATGATGACCAATTCTTCTTTACCCTTATCATTATGGATGCATTCTTTAAAGATCGTTGCATATTTGTTAAACAGAATTCCTAGTAAGGCGGTTCTAAAGATTTCCTTTAAACTGTGGACATGAAGGAAACCTAGTTTAAGGCACCTGCATGTTTAGGGATGTCCAGCGAAAATAAGGATTTATAATCCACATGAAAATACACTTGACTTAAGAACAACAAGTGGTTTCTTCATTGGTTATCCAAAAAAATCGAAAGGGTATAGATTTTATTGTCCTAACTATAGTACAAGAATTATTGAAACTGGAAATGCTTATTTTATTGAAAATGGTGAAGTTAGTGGGAGTTTGGAATCACGTAAAGTGGAAATCCAAGAAATTAAGGTTCAAGTTTCTTTACCTGAAATTTCTTCTCAAGTTGTTATTCCTGCAGTTTTTGAACAGTCTGACAACTTACAGTAACAACAGATAAATGATCAAACACCCCATAATGAAACTATCACTAATGAACCTACATTAGATGAACCAAATGAAGTTGTACCTGGAAGGTGTGCTACTTCTGATGGATGGTTATGTGGTTTATCTACATGAATCTGAATTTGAATTGGGAGTCAATGAAGATCCGGTTTCATTTTCACAAGCCATAGAAAGTGCAAATCTTCTAAATTGTTAGATGCAATGAAAGATGAGTTGAAATCGATGGATCACAATAAAGTTTGGGATGCCCTTGAATTAACTGAAGGCTGTAAGAGATTCGGGTGTAAATGGGTCTTTAAGAACAAGCGAGACTCGAATGACAATATTGAATGATATAAAACCAGACTTATTGCCAAAGGTTTCACACAGAAAGATGGC
This sequence comes from Phalaenopsis equestris, assembly GCF_001263595.1. NCBI lineage: Eukaryota > Viridiplantae > Streptophyta > Magnoliopsida > Asparagales > Orchidaceae > Phalaenopsis > Phalaenopsis equestris. The sequence goes on along the minus strand of NW_018165012.1, from coordinate 906,846 downwards.
ATCGACTATAAAGAAACATTTTCTCCAGTTTCTAAGAAAGATTCATTTAGAATTATCATTACACTAGTAGCTCATTATGATTTAGAGTTACACCAAATGGATGTGAAAACTGCCTTTCTGAATTGAAACTTAGATGAAGATGTCTACATGAGTCAACCTGAAGGATTTTCGATTGAAGGAAAGGAACACATGAAGTGTAAACTTAAGAAATCAGTATACAGACTTAAGTAAGCTTCCCGACAATGGTACCTTATGTTTAATGATACCATCACTTCCTTTGGATTTAAAGAAAACACTGTTGATCGGTGTATATATCTGAAGGTTAGTGAGAACAAGATTATATTTCTCATTCTGTATGGTGATGATATCTTACTAGCTACTAATGATCTTGGTTTATTGTATGAAACCAAGAATTTTATCTTTAAGAACTTTGAAATGAAAGATATGGGTGAGGCATCCTATGTGATTGGAATTGAAATAATTCATGAAAGATCACAAGGATTGTTAGGATTGTCTCAGAAAGCATATGTCGATAAAGTTCTTAAGAGATTCAATATGGAAGGCTGCTCTGCAAGTGTTGCTCTAATTCATAAAGGAGATGAATTCAGTCTTATGCAGTGTCCAAAGAATGATTTGGAACGTAAACAAATGAAAAAAATTTCTTATGCATCTATTGTTGGAAGCTTAATGTATGCTCAGACTTGTACCAGGTCATACATTAGTTTTATTGTCGGGATGCTGGGCAGGTATCAAAGTAATCCAGGAATAAATCATTAGAAAGCTGCAAAGAAAGTTTTGAGGTACCTGCAAGGAACAAAGGACCACATACTCACTTATAGAAGATCTAATGATCTTGAAGTGATATGATATTCAGATTCAGATTTTGCTGGTTGTGTTGATACTAGAAAATCAACATTTGACTATCTGTTCCTTTTGGCTGAAGGAGCATTCTCGTGGAAAAGTGTGAAGCAGTCTATCATTGCTACATCCACTATGGAAGCTAAATTTGTGGCATGCTTCGAAGCTACAATTTAGGGATTATGACTGCACAATTTTATTTCAAGACTTTGAATTGTCGACAGTATTGTCAAGCCGCTGAAAGTTTACTGCGATAACTCCGTAGCAGTCTTCTTTTCTAAAAACAAGTATTCCAAAGGTGTTAAACATATGAAATTAAAGTACCTTGTCATTAAAGAAGAATTTCAGAAACATAGGGTGTCAATTGAGCATATTAGCACCAATCTTATGATTGTGGATCCATTAACAAAGGGTTGTCACCACAGTCATTTAACGAAGATGTTGTGAGAATGGGTATTACCGAAACCTTTTATTAATTTTAATGTTTAATGCTCTTTATGTTTGACACTTTGAGCTCAGTTTATTGTTGTTTCTGATATTTATGTATCTTGTTTTTATCGCTACTGTATACTTTATGTTGTGTGATGTTTAACAAGATCTGTCTTTTAATAGATATTATGGGATCATGAAGTTATTTCTCATTATGTTAAGTATGCAATTGATATTATGATGCAGTGAAGGAACTATGTCGATAAATTGATACACAACCGCCATGATTCATATTAATTTCATACTTATTGATGATTTATGATTTGACCAATATAAAGAAGGATTTAAACTTACATTTTATGCAATATATTATGCACTATTAAGTATTATGTGGGCCAAGTGGGAGAATGATAGTTTTTTATTTATGTGACCCACTATCATTTATTTTAATAGTAATTCATTAACTAAAAAAAAGAGGGTTATGTCTTTTCCCAATAGACACCGCATCCTTTCGCTTTAATTAATTAATTCAATAATCCTAAATGAAGATTCATGTCTCTTCTTAAAAAATATCATATTTTTTCGCTTTAATTAATTAATTAAATTATCATAAATCCTATTGGTCAATAATCATCATGAGGGATGATGATTAATAATGGATAATTAAGAGAAAGATTGTGTATCTTCCCAAAAGACTTTTTTCCCTTATAAATAAGAGAATGATCCTCTCTATCCCAAGAAGAAAAGTATATTTTCTCTCCATCGGAAAGTATAGAAAGAAATAAGGATTAGAGAGAAAAATTTTATCTCTTCAAATTGAATTGATCATGAATACAGGTACGTATATCTCATTTATGGGTATGTAAAAATCATAAATTCAAAGATCTTGGTCATTTAATTTTATAAATTTTGGGTTATGAAGTTAAATTTTATAAATTAAAAATCCTAACAAATACTTTTAATTGAATACTAATCTTTGTAACCTTGTAGTCAATTAATAGTATTTCGAGCGAAAACGAGCCGAACACGAATGAACAAATTTTTGTTTGTGTTTGGCTCGTTAACTTAGCAAATGAGCCGTACAAAAGCTGTTCGCGAACAAGCGATTTTGACAGCCCTAGGTGTCAAGTCAAAGTATTAGGCACAAGTAGAATAGTGTTGATGGATCAAATCTTTGATAGTTTGACAATAAAAAATAAGAATTTCATAAGCAGATCATATATATCATTCCTTTTAACTATGTATATATATATATATATATATAATGAGAACACTTTTTTGTGCTTGAAAGCATAAGTATATTAATTATAAATAAAATTAAGAAAAAAAAACTTAGATGGGAAGGTTAATAAGTTTAAAGAGAAAAAAAAAAAAGAAAAGGAAAATATATTTTTACATACCAACCATGCAAAATATTAAATATAATACTTTAACAGCTCAAATTTAAAGACTTTGCTTGAGATCAATTTTATTTTTTATTATAATTTCATTTTTTTTTTCTATTTTTAAAAACATATTTATCTGATGCCGTATACATATTATTTTTAAAAATAAGTCAACAAATATTTCAAAACACTCAAACCAACAATTAGGAATTTTGAATATTTTTAAAAATAATCATATCTTAATCAAATATATCAAATAAATTCTATTTCAAATCAAAACATAAACAAAACAAAATAAAAATCGGCAATCTTATTCTTTCTTCACAATTACCTTCCTAAATTCACTCATGAAATTTTTGAGTAGTTAAATGTAATATTAAAATTTTAGATGATTAATATGTAAAATTACAAAAAAAAAAAAAAAATCATGAATACAATGCATATGGCTCTGACGCAGGCCTTACAAATGTGGTCCCCAATTGCCGTACATGTGGTTGTGGCGGCTCCTCCTTACTAATAGGAAGAGTTTTAACTCAAAATAGAATTTTTAATGGTAAGAGATAAAGCGATTGGAGAAGGGAGAATGCAACTTGGGCCCACTAAATCATATATCATTTGGAATTATCTTAATGAGATGTCTTTTAGCAATAAGCTTTGAAATTAAAAAAATATTCAGGTTCAAGCCACCTCATATGATATTAAAACACTGACTGCTATGTTCAATAAAATTGACCACAATTTTAATATAAATAATAGAGAGCAAAATCAAGCAAACAGCTCTTGATTACATCCATCTAGTCAACTTTGATTCTAAATAATTTATATTTGTGGTGAAAATTTTGATTTGCCAAAATGAATAATCTAAAAAATGTCTAGTATTTCTACTTAATTCTTGGCAGTCATTATCACAAATGATGGGATCACTTCCAACAATTATTGAGGATTGTCTCAATAAAAATCAAGTAGATCTAAACTAAAATAAAGAACAATAAGAAAAACCAAGCAAGCTATATACCGTTACCCCCAATGCCTAAGGACTTATTAGTATTATGATTGGGTATAACAAGGATTACTATGTGTAGGGATGAGGGGAGAGGTTGCTATTGTTGTATTTGAGATTTAGGGTTAGGGTTAGGGCTTGGGTGAAATCGCCCACCTCTCGACATGCAGCTGCTCATGTTTTATGTCTTTGTTTGACTTGTGTGGTGTTGTATTGATTTGATTTGCGATTTATGAATATTTTGAGCGCTAATTTATGTAGAAAATCATTTTGGATCGTATCACATACTAGTCCAAAATATTTGTAGACCATTCTAAACAAAGAATATATTTTCAAATCTTTTAAAAATGATATGAAATGGTCTATAGAGTATCTTTCATGATGTCATTATTATTTTTTAATTACAAAAGTTAGCATGAATTGTGAAACATTTGTAATAAACACAACATAATACAATCAAAAGGCTCCACAAGCAATTCAGAAACAACTTAAAGCAAATGCTAACTTTACATACAAACTTTGTGGGGGACTTTACATACATACTGCACAATTCTTACGTATTTACATATTCGACAGCTAAAATTTGAAATTCAGTCGTAATCACATCAAAACATATGCAAGAAATGATGTATGTCGTTAGAAATATTTATGTGATATTGACAATTTAGGTTTTATACAAGTAAATATTAAAATTCAGCTGTTGAATGCATAAATAAATAAGAATTGTGTGATATGTAAGACAAACGTAAACTCCCAATATGTAATAGCTTTAATAAACTAGTGACTAGTAGAAAAATCTAAAAAAAAATCATTAAATGAATTAATGCAATAGAATTAAAAATAACTCCTAAACAAGCAGATAGTACTGAATTTTACAACTAGGAAGAGGAGAGTGTTTACATTTTATGATTTTGTTTGCATGAAATGTAAGCAGAGAGTAATGGCAATGAGAACAAAGATAAAACTGCTATTACTTGCAAATTCTAAAATTAAAGAATCTAAATTGGATGAGGAATGAATAGATTTACGTTGATTTCACAAACTGATGAAATACAAAAAGTAAACATATAAATACATATATACACATTATTAGAAATATGGTTGTGACAATTATGATGGGAAAGAATGGCAACTATGGCACAGACATTGAAATAAAACAAAAATGTGAAATTTCAGCATTTTGGGGAGAAAGGTAGAGGGCCTTCGCATTCCTCTCATTGTTAATTTCTCGCATTTTTTTACCTGCTCCTTAAATGTTAGGTAGATGTATTTCTTTCCGAGGCCGTGATGAAGCCAAGTACTGCAAAGTATATGGTGTTAAGTATAATCAGAGGGAAACTAAAGATCAAAAGCAAAGAGATCCTCCATGGTCAACCCAACGATGAAATCTCTCCGAAAATTCACCAATATCAATATTCTGATCACCAACCCTCGACTGCTCCACTTCTGTAACTGTTCCATTCTGTGGAAGTACACAATAGCAATGGAATGTAGCGATATATTAAAAATCACAGAACATTGATTGGAAGCAAGATATTATAACAAGCATATGCTAATAATTTTTAGGGTCCTGTAAAAAATATGTTGTAAATTTTGCATAGGAAAAATTCAAGGCAACAGTTTCAGAGCAAAGCAAATTAAAGGCATCCACTATAAAGGTTAATTTGGTGCCATTAAAAAATTGAAAGTCATTTCTGATTTTCTCCATACCCCAGCAATTTTATCAACTACCTAGTGCACAGCTAACAGACCAAAACAGCAAATTTCAAGAAGTAGAAGACAAACCTTGCAGCTAGATCCATCCCAACTTAAATTTGAAGGTGTTTCAGCATTCAACTCAATAATCACATTTTCACTGGAAAGTTTCTCCACAGGAGAATTAATAAGTGATGACCTGCAAGAACAAAATCAGATTAAATGAGTAATAGATGACAAAAGAATTTGATTTTAGTCAGCATTATTCCGACCCCTTTCTGGTTGATCAACCGCACCAGCCACAAAAATTTTCAGAATTCACTTTTAAAGTATGACTAGATGGCTGAAGATCAACAATAGTGCACTCTTCATTTGACAAAAGCATGACAATGAGATTTTTTGCCATAATTTTAAGAAGACAGATTTTTATAAACAGACCACTCAATTCCTTTGTATTTACATATCTAACACCAAAACTTAAATTTTTACATACACACCAACTTGCACATGCATGAAAAGGTTTATTCACTTATAAAAGTTAAAATTGTGCTATTTTTTATGTGATATGATAGATTTTGGCGGTATATATGTCAAAAATAAAATTTAGGTGTTAGATATGTAAATACATTGAAATTGGGTGGTCTGTATGTAAATGAACCTTTCAAGAAAGTCTGAGTGTATGCCTAGTGCCATTGAGATTAAAACCTAATCCTACATAATGGCATTAAAAATAACTTCTAATTAAGTTTAGGCTTAAGCCATACAGTAAGTAATCATAATCTTCAGAACATTCTGGCAAATAATAACATGGCCACATTTTTATCAAAAAAGAAAACACAACTATAATAAATAACTTAACCATTCTTTCATTAAGAAAAAGGGGATTTTAAGCCAAAACTTTCATATTTACCTATCTAACCCCTAAATTTTCATAATTACAAATATTATATGAAAAGTAGCGCTCATTATAACATTTTAATAGTGAATCTATCTTTTCATCCATAGGCAAAGTGCTTTGTGTGTAAAAAAAAAGTTTACGTGTGAGATGGGTAAATCCATAAGAATTGGGTGCTATGTATGTAATTTCCCAAAAAAAAAATTAACTGCAACTCAAAATTTCTTATTTGCTGCAATGTTGTTCGGATTGTTCTTCAGATTCAAACCTAATTGAATTAGGGTTCTCAATCACAATGCTCTTTTTTTGTGCAACGCAACTTGTTAGCACACCATAATTGTAAGATGATGCGGCATTGAAGTAATCTAAAATAAAAATGTGTAGACAAATCAGCCACCCACTCCTAAACTCTATAAACAATTTGCCTGTTGGCCACTTTACTTCTCATACTAGATATAACTTTGTCAGAAAAACTTCAAAATCAGAAATAAAATTGGTAAACTAAACCAAGTGAGGCACAGCTGGAATAATAAATATATTTAAAATTCAAACTCTGAAAATGCTAAGAAAACCAAAAGAGAATACTGTCACCTTTCATAGAATTCCTCTTCACACGAATTTCCTGAAGAAGAAATGTGGTCCAGATCTAGAAAATTTGAGAAGCTTGACTCATCAAATCTAAGTTGATGGAAATAACCATGGTCACTATCAACAAATTGCATCCGACGAGAACTAACAGCAATGTATCTGGCAAAAAATGATGAACATTTTGGAAAAGAACACAAGGAATTTTGATCATTTTATTTAGACAATATGAATTACATGAAAAATGTGTGTCCGTGTTTGTTATGTTTTGGCGAATTTTGCAACTTTAGAGTGCAAACAATGAGAAGAACTTACTTGGAGTAGGATACGACTCTTTCAGAAGTTGGCATCTCGGGCGTTGACTCAGAAAGACCTTTGGTATCCACCGAGGTATGCATGTTTTGAGGACTTCGTTCTCCCGCTTTAGAACTAGAACTAGGTGTGTCACTCTCACATAGAATATTTCCCTCCGAAAGGGATCTTTTAATAAATGATCTATTAAAAAACAAATTATTAACAAGTGATTCTTAAGAAAAAAATCAGACTATAAGATCATGTTAAGGTATTGCATGGCAAATGAAGTTGGTAACTACTACTACAACAACAAGAAAGCCTTAATCCCACTACATGGGGTCGGCTACATGAATCCTTTTTCTCCATTGCGTCCTATTTAGTGTCATATTTTCATTTAGTTCTAATAAATTAAGATCATTTTTTATACAATAAGCTCAAGTCTTCCTAGATCTACCTCTGCCTTTCTTAACATAAGTCGAATCTAAAACATCTACTCTCCTAATCGGATCAAAACATCTACTCTCCTAATCGGATCACCAGATGATCGAAGTTTAATGTGACCAAACCATCTAAGACGACTTTCTCTAATTTTGTCCGTCACAGGAGCTACACCAACCCTTCACGGATATATTCATTTCGCATTTTGTCTCTAAGTGTAAAGCCACTCATCCACCTAATCATTCTCATCTCGGCAACACTTAACTTAGTATTATGCTCGTCTTTTAAAGGCCAACATTTTGCGCCATAGAGCATTGCAGGTCTCACCACCATCTTATATAATTTTCCTTTCAGTCTAAGCAGTATTTTTCTATCACACAAAAGGCCCGAAGCATTCCTCCACTTCAACCAACCAACATGAATTCTACTATTAACATCCACATTATATGACCATCGCTTTGAACAGCAGACCCGAGATATCTAAATCGTTCGCACCTTTTAATAATTTGATCACCCAAAGTTACACTTCTACCACTAGAGCTACTACTGCTAAAATTACATTCCATGTATTTAGTTTTAGTTCTACTTAAAGGCTTTTAGACTCCAATGTAGACCTCCATAATTCAAGTTTTTCCTGGGTTTTTTCTCTAGTCTTATCCACGAGAAGGATATCATCAACAAAAAGCATACACCAAGGTACATCCTTCTTCCAGTAAGACCATCCATAACTAGGGCAAAGAGATATGGGCATAAAAACGATCCCTAATATAATCCAACAGAAATAGGAAAATAATTGGTCAATCCTCCTTCAGTTCGAACACAAGTAACAACTCTAGTATGACAACTCTAGTATGCAACTCTAGTATGCATATCATCTTTAATAACTTGAATGGTCATATCAAAACCTTTCTTCTCAAGAAATCTCTAAAGGATATCTCTTGGAACCTTATCGTAAACTTTTTCTAAATCAATAAAAATCAAATGTAAATCCTCCTTATTATCTCTGAACTTCTCCATCAAACCTCTCAATAAATGTATAGCTTCCATAGTAGTCCTGTCTGGCATAAACAAAGTTACATATTTCACATCTAAACTTTCATATTTACATACATAGAGCTTTGGTGCTTTAAACCTATGCATGAAATGCATGAAAAGGGGTAGATCACTTTTAAAAAGTGGTAATAGTGTTATTTTTGATATGATGTGAAAGATTTGAGTGTTGTGTGTGTGAATATGAAATATTAGAAGTGAGATATGTAAATTCATAAGAATTGTTTGCTATATATGAAATGCCCCATTAAAAGAATATACCAAATGCTTGTTTTGGTGTGAGGCCATAAATGAGAAAATAATCCCGCAAAAAATGAGCTTTAAACAAGTCTAACAAAGCTTTCAGTGTATCAAAGAGAATTGTAAAGAGGATTTTATTTCAGGTACTACATTCACTGTAAGCCAGGCATCATGCTGACAACTTCAAAACAACTTCTAACATTTCACTTTCTAGTTTGGGGGAACATCCCACGTGAGACAACTTGAAACTTTTAACAAGAACTTTACAGTTAAATACTGCGAAGCATTTTCAGGTAACTTACTTTGTGTTCTCCCCAGTAAAAGGATCGGCATGCCTCCCAATATTGTAATGTTGATCAGAGCCAAGCTCCCAAAGTGCTGCTCTACCTTCTTGCGGTTGGAAGTGCCCTAAAAACCTGTTTGTTTAGGGGGGAAAAAAAAACATGCCCGTTGCACACATTTAAATTTTGAACACTGAAACACATAGCTTGAACTATGTCCCACAAATTTGAAAAAAAAAAGTTATGGAAAATGTAAAAACATACACATTTATGGCATCTTGTTTCAATGGATCCATGTATGTATTGCTATAGTATCTTTGAACAGTCCTAAAAAATTCTTGAGACTGAGTGGCTGCCTTCCATTGACCTCTTCTCTCGCAGAATATCTACAATTTTGCACAAAACACAACGAAATGCAAAATGACAGAGAATATACAGTAGTCATTAAATGTTTAAGCACATTGTCCTGGAAAATCAAATCAATTAAATGGCATAGAATATAATAAACAAAATAAACAAGCATAAGATTATATTTCATGAATGATTAAATTACATATTTACTGAAATAATTTTGAATATAGTATCAAAGGGTTTTGACTATTTATTGAAAACAAGTAAATAATGTCAAATAATATAAGCTGCAGAACTTGAACAAGTTCTAATCTTGAAATACCTTGTTATGAGCAGCAGAGCCAACATATTGTAAAGAAAGTGTGTCGCCCATTTTCTCGTAAAGATCCATCACATCATCGGACAAAGGGGAACCTAAGTTGATCATCGGAACATCGATCAAGTCCAAGGCATGCAGCTGCTGGCCGAGGGCAGCTAAGCCATAGGCATATTGGGCTACATTTGTTCGATCAAGGCAATCGATACAATTTGTACGGAGGACACCCTTTTGGAGCATTGGCGGTTTGGAGAAAGAAGAATATTGATCCAAATTGCTTTGAGAAGTATTCCTTGAAGAGAAACCAGAGTTTCCTTCATTATCATTCTGGTACCCATCTCCTGTGAAGATGGCATCGCTGCTTTTATTGTGATTACCATCGTTCCTGCAGTATGTAACACGGACAAGGAGGGAGCCACATCATGAAATTAATTCAAAGAACAAAATCATTGAAATAATCTTTATTTTCTCATCATGGTAAATTAAAGATTGGATATTTAGTTTAAGTTGATGTTGGTTATCTTCGGATAAGCACACTATTAGCAAATTGTTAATTGGCCACTAAACCCTAAAACCTATATCACCCTACAATAAAACAACACTTGGATGAGAAAATTAAGTTCATGTAATTTTTGCATGGTTACCAATGAGAAAATCGGAGGCAAAAATTATTTGCCAATGAAAGGCAAAGCTAAGAGAAATTTAAAAAATTTTCTCAGAAAATTTCATGGATACACATACTAAAGCAAATGATCATATTGTCCAATTCACAGGAATGTGTACATTAGAAGTAATCCTATTGATCCATCATGTTTTAATGTACTAATTAGGGTAGTAAATGAAACAATGCACTTCATGAAAACTTGAACTCGACTCAATTAATACTTATACCATATTTGTTCAAATTAGTAAATAAACAAATTTGAACATTTTTTTGAAACTCTAAAGTTAAATGAACCAAATTTAAATATAATCAAACTCATTTGTTAATGTTCACAAACAAACTTATTTGTTGTTCAACAAGTAACTCGTTAGATGCTTTATACTTATATGTATATTATTTAAATAAAATTTGATTAACTAACCCTATTTAATTATATATTTAAAAGTAATATTGTAATTTAATATCAATATGCATATAAATTTAATACAATTTTTTCTTATTTTTTAATGTTATTTGATTAAAAGAAAACTTATTTACAACTTAGAAATTATCTTTTTTTACTTGGTATAAAACTAATTATATGCTAATTTAAAATTTATTCAATTGCTTATTTATTTATATTTTTAAAACAATTTGTGAATAAAATAACTTATTTAATTATATATTTAAGAGTAATATATTATAATTTAATATCAATGTGCATATAAATATGTAACTTCTTCCTTTTGTTTATTTCAAAGAAATAATTTGTTAGTATTTAGTTTTGTTATTTGATTGCAATAAAGCTTATTTACAACTTACATGTTATTTTTTTACTTAGTATAAACTAGATAGATGCTAATTTAAAATCTATTCAATTGTTTACTTATTGATATTTGTAAAAGTATTTGTTAATAATTTTATATAAAAAATCAAGTACTTATTTGAATTTTTAACTTGCTTGCTAGCTCTATATGAAAAATCTACTGCCAATCAAAATTTTAATTTTATATGAAATAAATACTCTTTTAAATTTCTTGTTTGTTCAATTGATATAAATAAGTCAAGTATAAATCAAGTATGAACATTAAAAATTTTAAACAAGCCAAAAATGAACACGCATATGAAAGCTCGGCTCAAGCTCGAACCGGACATGATATGATTTGACCAAGTCCAATCCATGACAGACTTGACTAACGAGTCTAAACTCAGCTCAATTACAACCCTAGTACTTATACTAAAAGGAAAGTAAGTCTTCAAAAAAATACAAAACTGACGAAGGAATGAGACAGGTAGAGTTCCTATTAAAACACAGTGAACGGCAGGGATAAAAAGATGAGAAAAAAAGCAAAAGACAAGGTAAAAAGATATGTGCCTACAATTAAAATACTTACACAAGGAAATGTAAGCTTAAAGGACCCGGCATTCTTAAAGAAGAGGGCACATGCCAATAGAAGAAGCCTGTCAAACACAAGGCATCTGATCCAAGTTTGACCAATAACTCGAGCACATTTTTTGCTCTGTGGCACATAAAGTTCATTTAGTTTGAAAGCAATATCAGAAATCTATAACTATTGAAATAATAAAAAACTATTGAAAAAGTAAATTTGAGAAATAGAAATGATGAAAACTTAATACCTCCGGAAATGTTTGCTAAGATCCCAATGTAAGAATCTCAAATGTTGTTCTGCTGGGAGATCTCTGTTTATAAAATCAATAGCTTTAGCAAATTCTGCACGCAGGATAGATTCTCGTGGCCGTCTTTCATATGTCTGCATGCAAATAGCTCTAAGCATCAACAAAAATGTCACCCTGAAAAGATCACGTAAGTACTTGCTAGAACTTGCAAAGCAGAACACATTTTGATGACTTCAATACAATATAAAAACTTACAAAGCAGCTATAAGTTATTAATCTACCTTGATAAGATTGAAAATAATAATTGGGTTTTCATATCTCTTCATAAGATTGTCAAAATGAAGTCGTGTTGCTTCATAGTTCTGGTCCTTCTCCACTGAAACATCAAGTTTCAAAATCAAAATAAGAACTAGACTGATTATATTGCAGTTTTCAATCACAAGTCTACAACTTACAGATAATATCAGGTTTCATGTTTAGCCATGAACTATCCTGTGACCAAAAGAGGGGTATAGAACCCCTAATCTGTACAACAGAACTTATTTTCTCTGGAACAATTTTAGAACTTGCATCAAATACAATCTGTTCGGTTTCAACTTCATTTGCTACTCTGCCTTTCTCATTGACACCACGCTTTAAGTATCTAATTCATGAAAAAGCGGATGTAAGTTGAAAGTTCAATAATGCAGTAGTTGCATTGTAAATCACTTTTTAAGTTTAATAAGAGAGAAAACCTTGTGCCAGCATAATGACGAGAGCGCCGAGCAATTAAGGTGAACACAAAATCTTTCCCAGAGATCGACAGCTTGACCTGGACACAAAAATAATTGAGAAATAACACAAAGCTTTGGTTAAAAAAGTGCTCGGAATTGTAAGTCTTTATACAAATTAACTTATTTTTGAAAAAGTCCTCGGAATAAAATAAGAGCACAATTTATTACATATTTGAAAATCTATCATACTATTCATTATTTTATTATCATTATGAAGTTCATGTTTAAAGTCTTTTGTAAATTTACAAATAAACTTATGTTGATCTAAAGAAATAATATTTCAATTTTTATGAGTTATTTCTAAACCTAACCATTCTATTTTTTTGTATATTTTTCATAAATCGTACCAATCGGAGGTGTTTTCGGGTTTCCGTTTATAGAAATCTTTTCGTTAAAAGACTCGTATAAATCTTCTATAGCTCTTATTAAAATACTTTTTAATTTTCTAATTAATTCAGAGAAATATCTATGTCGATTTTCTTTTTCAACTCTCTCATTTGGAGCGCGAACACCCAAAACATCTACAGGAGCTCAGCAGCTAAAAATAAAAAGTTCCCCATGCATTTGACCATTTCATTCGTTGCTCCCTCACCATATATAGAAAACTTCTTTTTTAACACATTTTTTTAGTCATGTGTCAAAATAATTCGTTTATTACCCCCTTCTGCTCTCATCGACCAAAATCACACCATCCTCTTTTTTTAGTTGAAATCTATAGTGATGTAGAAAAACTTAAAGTTAAAAAATTTTAAGTTTTGAAATGATAAATATTGTGTAACTATCTTTAGTACGAGATGTATTTTTGAAAAATGTAAAAGGATTACACTTTTGTTTTCGAAACTTAAATTTCTAAAGTAATTTTCAAAACTGTTATTATATTTTTAAGTAAAGAAAAAATATCAACTCTTTGCTTTAGGAAAGAATGAGTGAAATTCAAAATCATTAAAGTCCTATCAAGATATAGTAATCTTTGACTGAAAAAGAAAGAAGAAAAGTGAAAAAAAAATGAAAGAAAAGAAAAAGAGTAGGTGAAAAAAGGGAGAGAAACTTGAGGATTAGTGTTTAATCAAAAATTGGTTCCACATCTGAACCAATTTTTTATTTAATAAAAGAAATTTAAGTTTCGAAAACATTTAAGTTTTGAAAACAAAAGTCTAATCCTTTTACATTTTTCAAAAATACAACATTTCTTACTAAAGATAGTTATACTAAAAATAGTTACAAAAATAGTTACAAAATATTTATCATTTCTAAACTTAAAAATTTTTAACTTTAAGTTTTTCTACATCATTATAGATTTCAACTAAAAAAAAGAACATGGTGTGATTATGGTCGATGAGAGCAGGGGGAGGTGATAAATGAATTATTTTGACACATGAATAAAAAAAATGTGTAAAAATAGAAGTTTTCTATATATGGTGAGGAAGCAGCAAATGAAATGGTCAAAAGCATGAGGAACTTTTTATTTTTAGCTTCTGTACTCCTGCCGATAGGCCACTAGTTTACAACAATATCAATATATATAGATGTTTTGGGTGTTCGCACTCCAAATGAGAGAGTTAAAAAAGAAAATCAACAGAAATCCACAGAGATTTCTCTAAATTAATTAAAATATTAAAAAGTAATTTAATAAGAGCTATACAAGATTTATACGAGTCTTTTAACGGGTACATCTCTATAAACGGAAACCCGAAAACACCCCCCGATTGGTATCAGAGTCATACGATTTATGGAAAATATACAAAAAATAGAATGGTTAGATTTAGAAATAACTCATAAAAATCGAAATACTATTTCTTTATATCAACATAAGTTTATTTGTAAATTTACAAAAAAATTTGAACATGAACTTCATAATGATAATAAAATAATGAATAGTATAATAGATCTTCAAATATGTAATAAATTGTGCTCTTTTTTTACACTCGGAATACAAAAAGTGCTCGGAATACAATATTTTAGAAAAGTGCTTGAAATTTCTTTTTTACAAATATGCAATAAAAAAATAGCACAACAGTCAAAATCACAAAAAAGAAAAAAAATTGTAAGTTGGAAGCAAATGCAGTATATAATACTTTAGTAAGTTCTCTCTCAAAATAAGTCGAAAATTTGAAGCACTGAGAGTCTAAAAGTATTTATGTGCAGAAATCAACACATACCATTTAAATCTATACCATTAGACATGAAGATCATAGTGATGCTATAAATACTACATAATTGGTTAATCAATATATTCTTACATTAAAAGTTCAATCTTAATGATTCAGACCAGATTTAGTGCTAGAGAAAACCGGCTTATTCATGACTAGAAGGAAAATACAGATCTATCTTACAAAAACTTTAATAGTTAAATCAATAAAATTTAATTAATTGACAATTCAATTAATTGTCATGTAAAAAAAAACAGAAAGCGAAGAACATCAATGAAACCTGCAATACATTGCCAATGTCAATTGTAAACATAAAACAAATAAACAAAATAAATTAATACACACACAGTACAAACCATCTCAAAACAGGTAATAATAATTTGGCACATTTCCATAAATAGCACACAATTCTTATGTGTTTACATATCACACGCCTAAACTTCAATGTTAGCACACATAGCACTTTGGTGCTTTAAACATGTGAATAAAAGTACGTTTTTGACTTCTAAAAACTGATAATAGAGTTATTTTTTATGTGATAAAGTTTTGATGTGAATTGTGAGATATGTAAATGCATAAGAATCGTGTGATATGTATGTAAATTTCCCTATTAATTTACCTGTTTAAAAAAACCGTGCACTAGCGCCACAGTCCACAATGTGCTTTTCAGGTTATTGCGAATTCCACGTGTTAGGAACTCATTCCACACGAACATTGTTTCATACAGAACATCTCCAGACTTTACATCACATAAGTTCTTCTGGAGACTACGCATTATATTGAACGAATAACTAAAGAAGAAGTCCCTTGTAAGATCCACCATGCAAAGAAGCTTCCTGTACCTATAAAATCAACGGAAAATTAAGAATACATTAATTGCTATAGAATAACATAAATGCTGAAATGACAAAGATTACAAAATATAGTTAGAAAAATTTGTAAATTCCCTGCAAAAAAAAATAAAAATAAAAATGATAGAATAAACCTGGGCATCTTCTCTTAGATATAGCATACCAAGCCAAAAAGAAGTATATGAATATACCTCTGGTAGAAAGTAGCCAATTTGGCATAGGCGCCATGATATTGTACAAACATAAATGGGAATTGCGTCTCACTCACCAACCTTAGCTAATTCAGGGAACCTTAAAACATATAAATGCTTGTTTTGAGCTATAATATTTATAAATAACGCTAATGATAGGTTTTAATGCAAACCAAACATACAAAATACGAGATCACAGCAAATACAAACAGCTAAATTGAAATAATTTTTGAAACAAATCAATAGACACACGAATCCCTCACCACCTGTAAGAACAAAAATGGGCAAGTAAAACTGTGGAAATCTTCATAATTGGATTGTGCTTTCAAGGAGAATACAAGTATGTAAAACATCATAACAACTGTTTGATCCCTTATAGACAAAATGACCACCATGAAACATCCCATATTTATTACAAAAGAAATTAACAAAAGACCTGTTCTCATCCTTAGAAAATGGCATATTGGCCGACACAGTAGGATTTGGAATTGCGATAATTTTGCTCTTAGAGATGGCAAAGACCGCATGCCCGCATATTGAACCAATTTTTTGCCTTTTTGTAATGAGCAGCAAGTAGTAGGGTCCCAAGAACTTCACAAAACCTACAACAATAACAACCCGTTGATGTTGTGCTACGAAAAGTGCAATTTGCTGTAAATTACAGTATAAGAAAATTAAAATAACTTGAGGAAGAACTCACCGATGATTCCATAACACTGTGTAACAAATCTAAGCCCACCACTTGACCTGTTTCCATTATGTATTCTGTTTAACAAATCTTCACACTCGGTTTCAGTGTAGACTGCAGGATCTTCTCGGATGTTCAGCTCAGAAGGCTCTAGCCTGTCAATTGACAAAACTTTCCATATTGTTCTAGTCTTGTCCCATCCAATCATGAAAAATTTCTGTTGCACACAACAAACAAGAAATTATAGCAAGAACAGAACAAAGATTGAAAGAATAAAACAACAAAAAAGGTAAGCTTTTAGTTCATTTGTTGTTCTCAAATGATAAATATATTGATATTTATGATAGAAGTATTTAAACATATATAGTATCAAAGTAATGGCTAGAACATCTGAAGAGATGAAACACTGCAAAACAAACTAAATGTTGAGCAGCTTGACACACGCAATCCTTCAAAAGTAGATCCTATCATTTATGCTAAAAATAGGTTGATTGGCTGTCAATCACCAAAAAATAATTTATAGGTAGCAATTCTGCAACTAATGATTTCACGGGAGAGATGGAAAAGTAAGGGAATAATTATAATACAAATATATGTATGTATATATATATATATATCAGCTAGTGAAAAACCAACATAAAAATTAGAATGGCAAAATCAAAGGATCTCGCAAGAAAAATATCTTTCAACAACTCAACAGAACAGAGGGTTGAGAAGAAAAAAAAAAACTTAAGGAAATAATTAGAAATCAGATATCAATCAAAACAGCCACAAACAAACAAAAAAAAAACACAAGAATTATTGAGCAACAATCAAACAAAAGGACACAGTACATCAATCATACGCAGAAGATAAATTATACAAAGAAGACAACTCCACTGACCGATCGAGTCTCATAAAGCTTATACTTCTGCAAACAAAAGCTCCCGGCGCCGTCTCCCGCCGCCATCAGATCCCTATTCAGCCGCATCAGCGGCCACCAATCACCTTTCCGGCCGCCTGCAACCAAGATCCCTGTTCGGCTGCTTCAGATACAACATTTCCTGGGCCTGGCGCCAATTTTAAACCTCACCCCCCCATTCGATTACAACTAATTACAAAAGTACAGACAGGGAAATCTAGATCTGAAAATAATAGAAAATAAAGAAGGATTCGGACACGAATCCGGCGAGCGAAAATCCGCCCGCGATGAAAAAGGAAAGATATCGAAAACACGAAAGATTCCTCTGCACGAATTGCCGTCGAGCTAGGGTTTGAAGCAGGAAGAAGGGAAACCGTATCGCTGCGCCAAGGATTACCACAACTTCCGCCGAATCCTCAAATCCACACAAACTGCTTGAGCGCGACGAGGATTACGAACGCTAAATTTTAACCCCTTTTTGCTTCTTTTTTTTTTTCACATTTCGTTTCAGCGGTCTTTATTTAATCCTATTTATAGTAGATCACGGAAATACATTTTTTGCCCTAAATATATTATTGGTGTGGATTTTTTTTTAAATTTTTATAATTAATATTTATTTTTTCAATTATATTTAAATAGGATGCCATTAAATATATGTACCTTTAAATATAAATTCACAGTAAAACAATATGTACTATAATACATAATAAATGGTAAAATCTTAATAGAAATGTGACATTATTTACATGCATATCACACAATTCTTATGTATTTACATATCTTATGTTGAAATTTTAATATTTGCATGTACATTTCAACCGATATATTTATCATACTGAATTGAAATAAATAGAGATATGAAGAAGGGCGGATTTGAAAATAAATATATTGAACTTACTACATAAGAATAAAATATTAAATTTTATTTAATATTTATTATTCTATGAAATAAATAGATGAGTCGTATAAATTTACTTTTTTTGGATTATTTTTATCTTCAGTTAAATTTAATTTTACATAAAAAAAAGTTTTTTTTTTAATTTTATTTTAAAAATAAGGCCAACTTTTTGGGGTCCACTTGATGAGCGTTTCCAGAAGCTGTGATATTTGATGCTTCCACGACTTACACACGGAAAGTAGTTGCGAAAAAAATAAAAAGTAAATTGCAAAAATAATTAATTAAAATGAGAAATGAAAATTGCCGGCAGGTCAACATTCGCCGGTGTCAATATTTGAAAATGTAGGGGTCAAATTGCAAACGCTGGTGGAAATATGATTGTGGCGGTTACGCCGCCGCAGTATGCCCGATTATTGAACGCGGCAAAATTTAAACGTTATGAGTTGACTCGGAAGCGAATCGGTCTCGCCGAGTTATCTCCGCTGGTGATGTAGGTGCTCGATTTTGAGTTGAATTTTTAAGCTCATTTTAATAAATTTATTAATTTTATGAAAAAAATTTTAATCATTAATTTTGATTGTTATCTATGTTTGTAATATTTAAAATGCATTTATAAATATGTATTATGTATATAACATAAGATTACATACACGTCACTCAGTTCTTATGTATTTACACATTGTATATACTAGAACTATTAGCACGAATCTCAAAGGGAAAAAACTGCCGAAAATACAAAGCTTCCCTACTAGATAAGCGATCAACTGACAATTCAACGCAAGTATGAGAAGTCGCATCTATAAACTTGGGATAGGTCAAAGCTCTGGAGATGGTTCATCACTCTGCAGCGACAAGTTTCGCCGAGGGTGAGGCGCAAATCATCCCGACAACGAGTCTCGTCGGATACCTCAATTAGACAATGAAAAAATCTGCCCCAGGCTTTGCGAGAGGGGAGATCCAATCGAGGCGACGAACTGACCAGAGAGACGAGACATAGTCAAACAGACTTTTAAGACAAGTCAGCAAATTGAAGGGATGTCTCAATCATTGATTTCCTAAAGAAAGAAAGAGGTGTCATAGTCAAACAGGTTTTTTAAGGCACCCCTTACCCTGAAAAGGCATTAATTCTATTGGCCCATTCTCGATACTTGAGGAACTCAGCCCTGCCAGGTATGACCCAAACCTTGCTCGTTAAACTCAGGGAATTTATGGCAATTGAGTGCTAAATGAGATTGGTTGGAGATATCAAGACAATAAAAAAGTCAAGTCATTCCTCAGTCTAGACACCCCCAAAAGACCCATAGGTCGAGGTCCTCGAAGCATTTTTTTTCTTACTCACTAGTGACATTATCCACAAGAGAGATGTAAGAATCTCTTGTAAGTTCTAAGTGGACACCATGCCTGATGGGTGATAAAAAGATAAAGACCCGCGGAAGCGGGCAAAATTGAGGCAAATCCCCAAAAGTCCAGAGAAATGACCGCATGACATTACCATGAGACCACACGATTCCAGAGAAATTGATCGCCCTAAATAATAGACGATTGGCTGGTGAGGACTTCAACTTACTGCCTTCCACCTCCCGCGGGTAGGTGACAATCTCCCATTCACTTGACATAGAGTCGATTAAGAACTTCTTCTGGCATTTCCTTGATATTGTTTATAACACCAAGCAAGCAAAACTTTTGCCTGGGAGAAAAGAATGCAAACCCCTCTTTGTTGACCTTAAAGGAGAAGTAATGGCTGAAAATGTCAAACGACCTGGCGATACTAAAATGGCAGCAGAACATGACGAAGGCCAGGATGAGCTCGACGGAGTACGACAAAATTTGGGTCAGAATGACCTCGTACTTCGTAAGCACAGTCTTGAGCTTCGACCATAAGGGTAGCCGGAGACCGTACTTAAACTGATCCTGGGAGAACATCATATCAGGGTTAATGTCATATGTTGGGCGCCCCGTGGCCGACATCCTGCAGAGAGTAATTTGAGTACCCGATACATACCACTTCTAAAGGCTCTCCACATCCTGGTCCGTCAGGAATGATGGATCAGCTATCAACACGGTACTAAAGAGAACCAGAAAATACTTTTGAGCCATTACAGTTGAACGAAAAGAAAGAGAGGCAAAAAAGAAAAAGAAACTGGAGACGAGAAATTGAAAAACTCAAAAAAATAGTGTGTAAAAAAAATTGACATTTCAAATTGCTCCAAAATATTGAAAAAATTTTGAAAAACTCAAAAAAAGATTAGTGTCACACCAATTGTCGTTTCAAATTGCTCCAAAATATTTTCTCTTACAAACAAAATTATTATAGGTTTCAAATGAATGGTCATTTGTGGCTTCATAGGAGGCAAACTCTTTCTCCAGCAATCTTCGGAGGACCATCTCTCCACCAAACCTAATCTGCTCCATCATCTTAATATTAAATGCATGAGCATGCAACCATCATGCACACATATACAAATAGTCAAACTAATCTCAACCGAATCATCTTCGAGTCAAAATATACCATTTTAATTTAAATTTTATTAAAATATGAGTGATTATAGAGCAAATTTTAAACACAATTCTCCACCCTAACAAAGAATAATTCATTGCTTAGAGATGTAACCTATATTTTTAATATTTTGTGCCAGCTTAAAAAAATATTATAAAAATGGTGCATATAAGTGGGATTTTATGGATGCGTGCTGATAATTGGAATGCGATTCCGTGACGATGTAAATGCTTGGTAAGTGGGTGATGGGTTGCTTATCCATATTTCTGAATTATGATCTCCATTACCCTTTATGTATGGATGACATGTCTTAGATTAGTACGCTATTTTATATTTGGGATTTTACATATATGGCATGTGAAATATCATTATTTATGTATCCCACATGTGAAATTTTTATTTTATGTACTCCAAACACTAAACTCTTCATGTTATTTATGTATCCCACATGTGAAATATCAATAAGTGACCACTGACGATGATGTTCAGGCATCATTAGAAGCTGTTGCTTTTCGGATCGATGAGATCACAACGTACAAACACATTCGAAACTCTCATCTTAATCTCCTTCCACACTGGCCCTCGTGATCCTTGAGCTGGACGCGAGATCAGAAGAGAAAAGACAAGAACTGTGAAAGAAATGCAGGAAAGACAAGAAAGACATTGAAGAGGTTTCTATTACATGTCTTGACTTCTATAAAGTTATTACAATATATAAAAGTGAAATATAGGTTTCTTGAGATAAATGGTTGTAAGGGGCGAAGACAAGCTGTGGTTAGGGAGTGGAGTGTTGTCGTTGTCATGCTATGTCTAGGTGCGTTATGACAGTCGACGGAATCATGACGTACAAAAATTTCTTAAACTTTCATCTTTCTTCTCCAGCTAATGAGCAAAAAAGATAACATTAAATCATGTAGTATCTTAAAATTCGTTCCACCTGCGAATCAACAAAAATGTCATCACTAAATCCAACAGATTCTTAAATCTCTTATTTTCTTTGTTTTATCTTAAACCAATGCGGAAGGAAATAGAGAAATTGAAGCTCATAAAGGCAGCGGGTGGGATGAAGTGAGAGAAAAAAGAGGGTTACCTTCCTTAATTGTTTCAAGTAAGAGCGGGCGGAACGATGAGAAAGATCAGAGTTTCAAAAGTCTT
The DNA here is from genome assembly GCF_001263595.1 of Phalaenopsis equestris. Lineage (NCBI taxonomy): Eukaryota > Viridiplantae > Streptophyta > Magnoliopsida > Asparagales > Orchidaceae > Phalaenopsis > Phalaenopsis equestris. The sequence goes on along the minus strand of NW_018165012.1, from coordinate 884,644 downwards.
TGTTCGCCACGATACTTTAGTTGTCATCACCGGAGACAGCAAAGGAGAAAGTGAGGGACCGAGGTGTTAATGGTAGGGGTTCCACATTTGGAATCTGTAATATTAAAATTTTGAGGGTGAGACACATAAATAATGAGATTTTAAGTGTTATTAAAGTAAAAAATCTTTTTATATATATGTAAATAGTGTCAATTCTAACAAAAAGTGAGAATATTATAATAACATATATTTCCATAAATTTGATTTAATAATTCTATAAATATTTATACAAACTTAAATATTGAATGAGGAAATTTGAATAGCTTCTAGCTCGATTTGTTAATGAACATAAAAAATAATATTTAAAGCTCGTGAATAATGCTCTTTATAAAACTAGATTAATGCTCGATAAAAAACTGGGTATTCAAGGCCTTTACAATGGGCCATATAAAGGTCAATCTATATTTGAGCTAAAAACAAATGTAAACAAAAAAGGAATGAGTTTATATGCCACATAATACCAATAATTTAAAAAAAAAAAAGATTCATTTTTTATTTTCTTGTAAAAATAAGCTTGGATGAAATTAACCCATTTGTATTCACGAATATTTATCTAAGTGAGCATAACGACATAACGACAACAACAGTAAGTCTTTATCCCAGTAAGTGGGTCTGCAACATGAATCTTTTTTCTGTATTGCATCATATTAGTCTAAGTGGGTAAAGGAAGAAATTAGATCATACATAAATTCAAGCAAGATATGAGCTTGAGATAAAAAAACAAATATTAGTAATTAAGTAGATGTACATTTAGAATTTAATAAAAATTTAAATAATTAAAAAAAACTAACTTATATATTATATCTTTAGTTGACCTAAGAAATCACCCTTTTTACTCTCATGTCACAAATCCTAATGATGACTTCCCAACGAGATTCCCGTTCTCCCCAACAAGACTGCCTTACAACATATAAATATTTTTGTCATCGACTTTCACGCGCCCTAGGTTGACAACCAGTAAGATCCCATCACAAATTTCACGCTTCTTCTTTGTTGTCAATGGTTGGCTTTCATACATTGATATTCATCATCAAAGGTTGACATTCACATGTTGCCACTTGTCAACGAGAGTCAACTTTCACATGTTGTCTACCCAATTATGTATTTCATACATGTACATCGAAAATATGCAAGCGTTGATCCCTAGGAGATCTGATGCTCAAGAAGGAAGAGAGTACGATAAAAAAGGACCCACTTATAGAAGTGTAAGAGGCCCACTTATCTGATCTGAAGCAATCGTCTGATCGGAGCAAACGAGGCCAAAATCGATTAAGTCACGAAGGCAATCGAATCTGAGTCGTACTAGCCCAGTTGGCTGAGCCATAGAGTAATTGAGCGATAAACTTATATATGTAAAATATTTATAATATCATGTACAATCCCCATTGAAGCAAGGGTTAAATGTAACATCATAATATTGTAATATCTCTCCTACAAATAAAAAGATCATTTTATGAATAAGCTATATATATTACAATTCATTGTTGTTCACTCCTATCTCTATTTCTATCTCTCTTCTTTCATACGCTCTATTCATTGAGTTGTGATTAACAGATAAATCAGAATTCAATAACACATCTCATGGTTTAGTGTTTTGAGACTTTGAACAGGTGTCGCATCATTAAAGGCATAGTAAGTATAGTTTCATGATTTTAAATAAGGAGATAAAGAAGTTACTTGAAATTTAACGAAATTTTTTTTATATTATTTATATAATTTTGAGAAGATTTAAAGGTAAAATAATCTCTTTTATTCATATAAGTACTGATCATTTTTTTTTTTTTTTTTGAAATATAAGAGGTGTAGAGAACCACGTATCTCCACCTTATGTTATTTTCAAGTATTTTGATGTGGTGGACTATGTGTGCTTATGGTGACCTTCCATCCCCTTTATGTAATTTACTGCTGCATAATACGATATTTCATGAACTCCAAACATTAATAATATTAATGATGCCTCCTAAAATATTTACGGTGGTTGAGTAATGCATTATCAACTTAATGTACGAGAATTCAACACATATTCAAATAAAAGAAAAGAACCAGTAATGATACCAGAATTTTTTACGTGAAAATCTGTAAAGGGGAAAAAAACCATGGGGTCTGGCCCAGAGGTAAAAATCTACTAAAGTTTGATGATTACAGAGACTCCTTGTCCCACAGAAGGTAAAGGGTTACTAGGTTTTCCAAGTTCAATATCGACTGGTGGCTTCTAATCGATGGTGGCCGACAGTGATTAGTGGTGATCAAGGATGCTCAGCGGTCAACAACAGTCGGTGGCGTCAGTAGTGCTCAGCGACGGTCGGTAGTGGTCGACGGCGATCGACGGTGGTAGACGGCGATCGACGGTGGTAGACAATGATCGACAGCGGTCGGCGGGTGGTCGGCGGAGGTCAGCGGTGGTTGGAGCAAAAAACTCTGTTATTGTGAGTCTTGTGCCTCGTAGCCATGCAACAATTTTAAAAGTACCTTAGTGATGAGAATGCTCCATTTCTCACAGGCAGCGCCAAACTGATCTGTGCTAGAAAATTTGCGGCGATAAAATAACGAATTATTGTTTTACCATTACACGAGATTTAAGCACACACTCATGTAAAAGAAAACAGCCAATAATGTCACAAGAAGTTTTTACGTGGAAACCCCGTAAAAGGGGAAAAACCACAGGGTCTGACCCAGATGTAAAAATTCATTATAGGTTGATGATTACAGAGACACATTGCCCGGTTTTCCAATTTACAATGTCGACTAACTGCTTTCGATCGGTGGTGGTCGACAGTGATTGGTGGTGGTCGACTGTGATTGGTGGTCAATGATTGTTGGTGGTGGTTGATAGCGTCGTCGTGCTCAACGGTGATTGGTGGTTGTCGATGGCGGTCGATAGTCGTCGACGGCGTTTGACGACAGTTGACGGTGAGCGAAGGCGGTCAACTGTGACGGGTGTGGTGCTGAACTTCAACTTCCTTTCAAAGCTTTAAGTTCTCCCTCAAGTCTCCAGCTCTCTCTCTTTTGAGAGGGTGGAGTTTTATTTATAATATTCTGGGTGCAATGAATGCAGAAATATGAACTACTTTGATCGGATGGTACAGATGGCTTATTTTGATTAGACACATTTGATGAACATTTAAGTGCCTGAATGATTTTGGAATTAAGCAATCTTGGGCTCTTTATATTTATCTTGTCGAGACGCGCAATTCGATTATAAGCGTGCTACATTCGACATTCGTTTAACTTGCTAAATATGTCCAGTGGTTTAAATTTAACTCAGATTTGACTAATTTTGGTAACATCGGGCTCTTCTTGTCGAGCCGATCATTTTGATTGTAAGTTTCCTAAAATCGGAGCTCTGGGCGAGTTTTTATCGATGTTTGAATATTTCTTGCTAAAAATAACATCTAGATCTATGTCATGCCTCGAGATTCATGTCGAATGATAGAGATTTATTGGAGATATATAAATTAATTATAATAAGGGGCATTTACATGCATAGAACATAATTTTAATATATCTACATGTCTCACAGCTAAACATTTAAATTTACACATATTACACTTAAATCTTTAATATCACGTCAGAAAATAACATTATTATCATACTTTAAAAGTGAAATATAAGTTTATATGTATAATTTTAAATCACCAAAGTGCTATGTAGATAAATAAAAAAATTTAGGTGTGATATATATGAATAAATAAGAATTATGTGCTACGTCTATAAGTTTATATGTATAATTTTAAATCACCAAAATGTTATGTAGATAAATATAAAAATTTAGGTGTGGTATATATAAATAAATAAGAATTATGTGCTAGTATGTATCTTTCCCTCTTAATAGTGTATGAGGTCCAATTAACTTGAGTTTTAAAAGACTAGGTATCATTTGAACTACAATCCGGGATTGCAGCCGTGCATCTCGGAGAGCTGCTTGGCATGCACTCTCGGTGATGTGCGGTTGTGATCGGAGAGCGCACACAGAGCAGCTCTGTGTGCGCTCTTCGCACGCAATAATATGGATGGTGGAATGTGGTATTTTGTAATTGGATATTGAATATAGGTTTTAAATATATTATAATTTATATGTAATTTTTTCTATGAAGAAAAAAAAATAAGACAATGATATATGGAATTTTGTTTGCATTTGAGTTTAGCTTCGTGAATAAGAAATGAGCATTGATATGTAAATTTTTATTTGCATTAAGATATACATTTTTACAACATTAATAAATATAATTTGCACCACAATTACACTGGCTAATCGTGCTCGAGCGAGTTAATTGTACGCTTACATTTGGCTCATTTGAATATTTCTTTATTTGAAATATGCTTATGTTTGGAAATGTCCATGGGCACGTTTTTCATATGTCAGAGACATGGCAATTTTAAAGAAATAAAAATAAATAAATAATGAGCACATAGAATGTAACATGTAATGAACAAATTACTATCATTATGCACGAATTTTGAGGCATAGGACGAACCTGAAAGCAACATGTTGAGTAAAGAATGTTCAAAGTTTGATTAAGAGTCATCCAAAGCTTTGATTTCAGCGAATTTATAGTCAAGCTGACCGACGATATGAGACAGATTTGATAAATTCAAGTCAAATCAAGCTCAGATCAAGTCATTAAACCATTTTTGGAAGTTTTCCGAACATATTTGGATTGTCAAACAAATGTCATAACTGGTAAGCTTATAGTAGAATCAAGGGTCAAGACCAGACGAATTCAAGGAGTCCAAGATCACTCAATTCTGACATCATTAAGACAATTACATGTCAATCAAATGTCGTTTGATCAAGGGAATCTCTCTGAGTCGTTCGATCAAATTGATTTATATTCTAGCATTAATTACACCCAGAGTTCCATAATAGAGCCATGCCCATCTCATGAGAGATGGGAGAAAATTTTGAGATTTGAGGAAAGAGCTTGAAGCTTTGAGAAGGATCTGAAGTACAACACCACAATCGCTAACCGTCGTCGACCACTGTCGATCGTCATTAACTTTTGGCGATGGCTCTCGGCCATCGTTAACTGCTGTCGACCACAATTGATCTCCGATAACCACCGCCGACCGCAGTCGACTTTCATCGATCGTCGTCGACCATCGTGACCCCCGTCAACCACCACTAACCTCCGTCGACCACTGTCGATCATCGTCGATCACCTCAAATCTTCGTTGATAACCTCCGACCTCCATCAACCACTAACCGGATGTCGTCAATCGCTATCGGCACCGCTCATTGTTGACCTTACTTTTGGGTGAGGGTTTTAGGTCTTTTCGTTAGTGACTAGGATCTGGCCTTAGGACTTTCCTAATGATTATCTTAGCATCTTATAAATGGTGCCCACCTTCTCCTCAGACATTTCAACCAAATTTTTGTTCTCTATATTGGTTTTATATGTGATCAAGAATCTTTAATACAAAGATTAGAGATTACATAAGGGAACCTTGATGAGAATTCCTATAAAACCTTTGGACCATGGGAAAGTCTTGCACTGGTCTACACCTTTTTTGGACTTCAATACATTGTATCATCATTCATAATAATTATAATCATCATATACATTGCATTTTCATATCACAATGTTGAAATCATTACACTCATGAGGCTGACAAAAATTATTTGAACACAGTTTCCCCTAAAATACCCCACTTGAATATTCTAATTTTTTTCAAATTTCTCAAAACTGTCATTGAATCACAAAACCCACTTCAAACCATTTGATATTATCATTTAGGCCATTTGAAACACAAAAATTGCAAAAATACTCAATTTTCCCAAAAATTACCAAAAATGCCCCTGAACCCCCAAAATATCAAATTTTCTAAAATCTCCTAAATTCACTAATAAGTCCTAAAAATCACACTAAATCATTCCTTATGTCTTCCTGTGAATTTTGACTGTAATATTGTCATACTTCCCGATAACTTTTTGACATGTCGACACCAAAATAACGAATACTTAAAAAATACTTTGGGAATCATAAAACCTTTCACATTGATCAAAAATGATCCCGAACACTGTCGTTTGACTCCAAATTTCTTCCTGAACCATCTCGAGCATTTAAATCAACATTTTGATCACTTTGACCAATGTCAAACAAAATTACCAAAGTGTCACTCATTGACCAAAAATTTCCAAATCCTCCAAAATCATCTCAAACACCCCTAAAATCAATTTTTGACCATTCATTGAGTCGAATTTGACAAAATTCACACACTTTGACAAAAAAATCATCAAATTGAGCTTTATGACTAATCAAATACCTCAATTTTAAATTCAACATGTCTAGATCAAATTTCAATTGAATCCAAATCAATTTAATTGGCCCAGATCAATTTCCAAAATGATCGATCACGAACAAAAAAATTGACGAAAATTAAATTTGACGCATTTTTTTAACTCGACCGCAAAAAAAGTGGTCTGAACGATCCCGGATAACGAAATGGACCGCGCGAGCATGTCCGGAATGTTGATTTCACCTAGGGAGGATGTTCATTTCACCGAGATGACGCGCTCTGCGAAAAATGCGCGGAGAGATTTAAATAATAATTCCTCACGCATGCATTAGTCAGCTTATCCATCATCTCTCACTCATGCACATCTTATTAAATGCACTCCCTCCCATATCTCATCTCAGGCGTGCGAATAAAAAGAAAATTCATCTCTCTCTCTCTCTCCCTCTCTTCCTATATAAACAACAACAACACCCAACTACATCACCTCCCCTCACTCCATTCCTTCTTCACACACACAGCAGCAGCTCCCTCTTTTACTCCCTCGTCAGAAAAGCCGAAACCGAGTTAAATTCCGGCGAACCTCCAACCCGACACGAAAATCACGTCAAATCGACGCCACGAGAAATTGGATATGCTCAAAGAGGCCTAAAATCATAATTTTGCATTAACCAAATATTTTTTAACTAAAAAATGTTTAATTAATTTTTGAAGTTTTGGAGTACTTAAATCATAAAAATTAAAATATAAATGAGAAAAATATGAAATTTGGCAGAGACATTAAGTGACTTGGAAACAACCTTCTCGGATTTGTCAAGTCATTTTGATTCCTCTATAGGGAGATTTCTTTTTTTTTAAGTGAAACATGTCATTTTAAATAATTAAGAAAAATAAGAAATGTGAAATTTCTAAATCCCCCTTGGATTTGTTCTTTGACTTTAAACGGATCTTGAAAAACTTAAAATCATATTTAAAACTATTTTAATAATCATAATTCACTAATTATAGGAGTAGGTTTGAGTTTGATTAGGTTAGCATAACCCGAGCTCAAACTAAACTTATTCTAGCCTATTTAGGGTCAATGTTGGTCTCCTAGCATTAGTGGGGCTGATCTAAATTCATCCCCTTAGGGTCAACCCAATTTAAACCCAAAACTTGGTTAGCCAACTTCGGGGTTACATTATTAGCCACCAAACCAATGGGATTAGTTAACCTAATCTCAGATTAGCTAACCCTAAACCAATATGATTATTTAACCTGAGCCTTAGGTTAGTTAACCTTAAACCAATATGATTAGTTAACATAAATCTTAGGTTAGTTAATCCTAAATTCATAGGATTAGCTAATTCTAAACCCTAGGTTAGTTAACCCTAAAATAATATGATTAGTTAACATAAACCTTAAGTTAGTTGACCCTAAATAATTAGGATTACCTAAGCCTAAACATTAGGTTAGTTAACCCTAAATCAATAGGAATAGTTAACCTGAACATTATGTTAGTTAATTCTAAACCAATAGGATTAGTTAACATAAATATTAGGCTAGTTAACCCTAAATTAATAGGATTAGTTAACCTAAACTTTAGGTTAGTTAACCCTAAACCAATAGTATTAGTTAACCTAAACATTAGGTTAGTTAACCTAAATCTTAGGTTAGTTAACCCTAAACAAATAAGATTAGTTAACCAAAATATTAGGTTAGTTAACTCTAAACTAATATGATTATTTGACCTAAATCCTAAGTTAGTTAATCCTAAATCAATAAGATTAATTAACCTAAACCTTAGGTTAGTTAACCATAAACCAACATGATTAGTTAACATAAACCTTATGTTAGTTAACTCTAATCTATAAGATTAGACAAGCCTAAACCTTAGGTAGTTAACTCTAAACCAATAGGATTAGTTAACCTAAACCTTAGGTTAGTTAACCATAAACTAATAGAATTAGTTAACCTAAATCTTATGTTAGTTAACCCTAATCCAACCTAGATCATTAGGCTAAACAAACTTGAATCATAGCTTAGCCTTAAGCTGAACCTACCATAAACCTTAGGTTAGAACATAACCCATAAGTCGAGCATAGAAGAACCTTTTTAGGTATAACCTTAAACCTAAGTTAAACCTAAATCCCTCAACTTGAATAACAATTAATAAATAAAATAAAACACATTGAGAGGGGTAAAATTTACATAAAACATATTAAAACTTAAACTTAAACCAAACCAAATGCAATAAGGCTTTAAAGCATGGCTTTGAGGTTAAGTCAGCTTCAAAGTCGTCAACTTCACATAAGTAATAACAAATGAACAAAAATAACTAAAATAAAATACTTAAAATCCGACAACAAGATATAAACAACCTAAAATCGATAAAGTAATTCAAGAATTAATCAAATCTTAATCACAAAGATCACATAACACAACTTAAACCTCTTTTTTGTTCTAGTTTACGAAGATTCATTGGACGATGCATTCTATGGATGTTGACAAGAAGAATCTTCCGGTCCTGGTGGGCAACCACCTTTTGGACTAAGTAAACTAGAGCACCCGGCAACCTGCGACGATGGAGCCATAGACATCTTGACTTGGTTACCACCAATTAAATGATTAAAATTTAATAAAAATTTGATTAAATATTGTTTCTTTATTTTCTTTGCTTATTGTTTTATGTATCTTAATGCATGTTTTTTTACTGTTTTTATCAAATATAGAATGCATGTGTTAATAACAAAATAATGAAGAAATAAAAATTGTTCGGATTAGGGCGAACCTAGAAATCATAACACTAGAAATTTACTTAGCTTAAGTGAACTTAGCATTGGCCTAGGTTTGAACTATCGAAACAAATAAAATTTTTAATAATAAGACTGGAGTATTTGAAGACTTGAAGACCTGAAGACACTTCAACAAGGAACTTGGAGCAGCCTTCGCGGGCAACTCGTTCAAGACATTTCTTTAGTTTAAACAATGATCCTTAGGATTCTGAGGTTGTCTTTTATGACATAAAACCTCACTTTTTTGTTAGGCTCCTGCATAGTCCCGATATGCAACATGTTCTAACTTATTTTAGGATTCTGAGGTAGTCACTCAATGTAAAATCTCATATCTTTCTAGGCTTTTTGTATAGATCATCATTACACAAATGTAAGCCCTAATTAATAAAACTGGCAAGAGTTAACTTAAATCGATATCGTCTTAAATTGAGCCAAACATTATGATAGTTTTATTATGATAGTTTAGGGGATTACCAAGAACCTATTTTGGATCTTTAATCTCCCCTACTCTTTATCATTTGATTCTTAAGATAAAATCTTTCACCTTTGAACCAATCCCTATTGGAAATTTCACAATCATGCTCTTTGAAAACCCTTTCTTTTAAATTCATGAAAATAAAAGATTCCTGATTTTTATCGAGAGTTTTCTTAGGTGACCCGTTTACTTAAGATGTAATTAACTATATGGGTTTGCCCTTATAAGGAACTTAAAAGAACTCAGACTTAAAATAAATTCTATTTGACTCCCATATCGAATAGGGGAATCTGTCGGTCATCATGCAAACTTGTAGATACTTGTAGATCAAATGGAGATCAAATGGAAGTCATTTATTTCTATATTTTATTTAATTGAGCTTATTATCAAGTAGTGTATTGCCTTTCAGAGTGATATATTACTCGTGGTTAGCTTGATTATTCAAACTGTAGAAATCAAATGGGATCAATTTGACCCTGTTTTCTTTAAATTATAATATCTAATTTCTAAACACTATATTACATTATATTAAACCGCACCCAACGGCATGGCGACCGACACACATTCCAAGTAATAAGTTCATCAGCACGTCGATGTTGTAACTTGGGAAACTAGGTAACTCTTTTCAGCCTGTGGGACAAGTGGTTGCAACTATAATCATCATTTTATAGTGAAACTCTTTTGTTGGGTCAGGTGCCGTGTTTTTTTTCCCTTTCGAGGTTTTTCACATAAATGCTTCTGATGTCATTATTACATGCTTTCTCTTTTAAGAGTGTGTGTTGAATTTTCGTACTATATTAAGACGTTACTCTACTACACTATTAACTTAAATTTTCTAGCACACATCAGAATGAATTAACTTGCATCCAACAATCAATTAATAAATTAAAAATTTGTAATATATTAATAAAATATAATTTGAATACATTTTTAAATTAATTCATGTTTTCAAATCAATAACGAGCATAACACGATACATATTTGTCTTTCAATGAATTAATCAAAATATTAACATATATTTTTTGTATTTAAAAAATATACAAAAAAAAAGTAAATTTTAGTTGTTTTTCACCGCCATCGTTTTAACCCAATATAACAAAATATTTTAGTCATCGATCCACCTGGACCTTCTGATGTGCTATGTCAACCGATCAATCATTCATATATATATATATATATATATTATTTAGATTTATTTATTTATTTATTGATTTATTTATACAGATACATACCTATACCCTGACATGGTCATGTACTATATGTATTTAATAAGCGATGAGGTGATAAACATGCTATTTTAAAATTGATGAGGCAAGTAGATCATACATTTGCAATCAATTTGACTTTATTGATAATTTAGAGTTGATGATGAAAACCCTATTGTTGCGGGTCTGAAGATTCACGATGGTTGATTAATAATTTAGCATGTTAGCATTGGACTAAGATCCAACACAAATAAAAGAAAAGTAAACAAGAGGATATATCTCTACTTTTCTGTGAAAACCCTGAAAAGAGAAAAAACTATGAGGCCTACTCCAATTCAATTAGTCAACTATATAATTGTAAGTTTATAGTCTCAATCCCCTGTTGAATTGAAGGAGATGGAATTTGTAATATTGATGTATAGTAAGAGTTTAACAATAATAGTTATATCATGCTACAAAGACCGTAATGAATTGTTATGGAGGCAATAGCATAAAATGAATGTTATAAATGATGATTAAAGCACCAGCTTGTCGTAGAGGTCATTGAGTTATGTAGGTCGTAATGGTGAGTTGTGATAATGTTGGTAAGCTTCAGATGCTAGAGTTGAGAGTTGTATGAGCTATGGATAGGGTTGCAAATGAACCAATGCACTCGATGAACAACTTGAACTCCACTCGATTAAGGCTCGATCATGTTCGTTCAAATTAGTATATAAACAAGCTTAAACAATTTTTAAAAGCTCAAAGCTTAAATGAACTGAAGATGAACATAGTTGAATTTGTTCATTTATGTTCACGAACAAACTCGTGTGTTTTCAACAAGTAACTTATTAAATGCAACATATTAAGCTCGATGATAATTCATATCATATATGATATATTATTTAAATAAAATTTAATTAACTATATTTATTTAAATATTTGTTTGTTAGTAATATATTATTATATCAATCCTTTTAAATTCATTACTATCATATAGTTATTTTATTAAAGTTTAAGTGTTAGATGTGAAAATATATACGACTTATGTAGTATGCATGAAATGCCCCATAAATTTAACTTTAAACCCTCATAAAGTTCACTTTCATTTGTCCTCTTGTAGTTTTGCCTCTTCCAGTTTCACCCAAAACATATGAAACTCTGAGTCACTAAGGCGTGCAAACAACAAAGGCAACAATGAGATTGCTACGTGGAAGGATCTTTGAAACTCTAGTCTTTGGTATATCTTCCATTTCACTTTGTTCCTAAGTCCTACCCGATTAACCCTCATATTTCTCATCTTTCCTTGCACCCCACTTCACTCTCTACAAGTTCTTTAAGTTTTGTAAATCCTCCTTCAAATTTTATTTAATATATATGAGATTTAAGGCAAAAAAGAAGAGAAATGGAATTTAAGATCATGCTTGTCATTTTTTTTGTTTAGACATTATTTGGGATTTAAGGCAAAATAGAGGATAAATGAGAATTAAGATCCTTTAGGGCTTTATTTTGTCATTTTTTAATGATGGATTAAAGACAAAAAAAGAGGAGAAACTGGATTTGTGTTCCTATAGGTTGTAAACTTGTCATTTTTAGTTGTTTGGTAGGATCTAGGTTAAATCACACAAATTATTCTTTTAAATATCCTCTAAGTGAGGGATTTAGAGCAAATGGAGAAGAAATGAGATAAGATATGGTAAGGTTTATAGTTTATAATCAATAAATTAGTAGATGCGATCAAATTTGTAAAATTATTTAATGATTTTTTTTACATGGAAATCTAGATACTGGTTTGAATTCTTAGCCCGTTTAAATACTCATTCACTTGTCATAAATAAATCAAGAATAAATCAAGTATGTCATAAATAAATCAAGTATAAATCAAGTTCAAACATTAAAAAATTTAAACAAGTCAAGCTCGACATAAGCTCAAGACGAACATGAATAACTTATAATTATACCAAGTCAAGTCCAAACTATGATATAATAAAGACTAGCTATGGATCATGTAGGCAGTAGTTGGCTATGTAGATCTTAGTGGGAAGCCACAATAATGTCTTTAGGTTACAGTAGTTGGAGTTGGAATATGCCCGAGTTATGGACCACATAGGTCATAGTTAATTACTTAGGTCTTACTTATCAGTTGTAATAATGTTTGTAGACTATAGAGGCTGGAATTGGGAGCTGTAATAACGTTTGTAAGCTACAGAGGTCGGAGTTTTGAGCTGCATGAGTTATGCCTACATAAGTCGTGGTTGGTCACATAGGTCATGGTGGTGAGCTATAATAATGTATGCGGGTCGTAGAGGCCAGAGTGGGAAGTTGTAATGATGTTTGTAGGTCATCAAGGCCTGAGTTGGAAGACGTATGAGTTACAAACCACACAATTCATAGTCGGTCACGTAGGCCGTGATGGTGACCTACAATAAAAACTATAAGTCATAGAGGTTGGAGTTAGGAGTTGTATTAACGTTCGTAAGCATAGAGGTCAGAGTTGGGAGTTACATGAGTTGTGGATCATGTAAGCTATGATGGTGAGCTACAATAACGTCACTTGGCAACCAAGAACAAAATAAAAGGTTGCAGTCACAATGAAACACATAGGTCGTAGGCCATAATGAGGAGAAAACTTTAGGAGTTCAAATAAAGTCGCCTAGGTGGTTATGGACATTATTATAGCTCCCAACTCTTGCCTCTATGGCCCATAGATATTATTGCAGGCCACCGACACAGCCTACGACATATGTGATAATACAATATCGTTATAACTCCCAACTTCAACCTCTATGGCTTATGGAAACCAATACAGCTTCCAACTCCAGCCACTACGGCATATAGATATTATTCCAGGTCACCACCACACCCTTAGATATTATTCTAGTATTGTTCTACAGTTACTGAGGGAAGTTACATCATACTTAGGGTGTGTTGTTACATCATCTTTAGGGTTATGTTCTAACACCATATTTAAAGTGCATCTTTGCACAAAATTTAGGGTGCTTCATTTCAATATCCTTGAGGTGGTCATTACCTTCTCTTGGTCTAGCTAGCTCCATGCCCCCCTCTTTGGTCTAGCTCCTCCATCCTTTTTTATGAAAGTGGGTAGGGCTCTATCTATGGAGTGTGAGAGCAAATCCGCTACAAATAAAGAAGGAATCTAACCACCCTATCAGAAGGTCAAGAGAGATTCCTCCAATCAAACAATATTTTATGGACATTTAAGTGCCCTAAAAATTTTATAATTTAGTGACTTGGGCTCGTTGTATTCTTCTCACTGAGATGCTCGATTTAACTATAAGCTTGTTTAATTTTGAATCTATTTGACCTATCATTGGGTATGTCTCATGGAGTCAATCAGTTGAACAATAAGTTTGTTGAAATCAGACTATTAGATGACTTTTAATTTTAGTTTGAATGTTTGTGTGTTAATAACCTTAAGATTCATAGAAATAAGGCAAAATTTTTTATGAAGTATTAGTCCCCCCCGCCCGCCTCTCCAAATTTAAGGTAATTTCGTATGCTTGTCCGAAAATTATCAAAATAAACAAAATCGGGAAATTTTTTTAAAGAAAATATAGAAAATTTGGATTTTCTTTTGACGACAATGATTACATCGTTAGAGGCTACAAAATGCGCAATTCAGATGTTGGTATGATGGGCAGGCAATACAAGTCATGGTGGGTCAGATCGAGCAGTGATAGGGCAGCAGAACGGGTTGAAGGAGTGTCATGTCAGCTGTAATGGGTTGTGTGGACCATGTACTAAGACCATGTGGTGCCCATGTGTGGTGTGGGATGGTGCATTTGTGTGTGAGTGCAATGGTTGTCAATGGTACAACACTCGACGGCTGGCCTAAGATACGGGATGTGGATCAAACTGTGCACATGGTATGAAACAGACAACGACTTCTGTGACACATATAACCACATAGATCAATATGGTTATTTTCTATTGGAGTGCGCAAAACACACATTTTAACACAATAGAGTCGTACAATTAGCCGACTGAGCAAACTAAGATGACCTATGTAAATTGTTGTTATAAGCCTCAATTTTTTGCCATTATTGGTTATTTTTTTTGCTTTTCTAAGCCTTTAAAAAGGCTAAAAAATTGAGAAAAAAAAATTGAAGGCTCATTGCTTATTGTTGTCAAAAATTTGAGAAAAAAAATGAAGACTCGTTGCTTATTGTTGTGTAATCAATGGAGCTCCGTCAATATGTTAATTGGAGTCTCCCCACCTATTTTTATGCAATTAATGGATCTCTCTCGATCCACTAATTAGAGTCTCCCCATTTGTTGTTGTACAATCAACAGAGCTCCCTCGACCTGCTCACTGATGTATCTCCTTTTTTGTGTAATCGATGGAGCTCCCTCAATTTGCTAACTAGATTCTCCCCACCTATTTTTGGGAGATCAATGGAGCTCCCTTAACCCACTTTTGGGTCACTTTGTGTGTTGTTGTTGGGCTTTCGAGAGAAATTTTTCATGTTCAAGGTGTGCTTTCTGGAAGAGATTTTTTGTGCCTCTTGTGGGTTTTATAGAGAATATTTTCTGGGTTGCTTCTAGATGTCGATGTGGAAGTTTTGCCTCTTCCAGTTTCACCCAAAACATATGAAACTCTGAGTCACTAAGGCGTGCAAACAACAAAGGCAACAATGAGATTGCTACGTGGAAGGATCTTTGAAACTCTAGTCTTTGGTATATCTTCCATTTCACTTTGTTCCTAAGTCCTACCCGATTAACCCTCATATTTCTCATCTTTCCTTGCACCCCACTTCACTCTCTACAAGTTCTTTAAGTTTTGTAAATCCTCCTTCAAATTTTATTTAATATATATGAGATTTAAGGCAAAAAAGAAGAGAAATGGAATTTAAGATCATGCTTGTCATTTTTTTTGTTTAGACATTATTTGGGATTTAAGGCAAAATAGAGGATAAATGAGAATTAAGATCCTTTAGGGCTTTATTTTGTCATTTTTTAATGATGGATTAAAGACAAAAAAAGAGGAGAAACTGGATTTGTGTTCCTATAGGTTGTAAACTTGTCATTTTTAGTTGTTTGGTAGGATCTAGGTTAAATCACACAAATTATTCTTTTAAATATCCTCTAAGTGAGGGATTTAGAGCAAATGGAGAAGAAATGAGATAAGATATGGTAAGGTTTATAGTTTATAATCAATAAATTAGTAGATGCGATCAAATTTGTAAAATTATTTAATGATTTTTTTTACATGGAAATCTAGATACTGGTTTGAATTCTTAGCCCGTTTAAATACTCATTCACTTGTCATAAATAAATCAAGTATAAATCAAGTTCAAACATTAAAAAATTTAAACAAGTCAAGCTCGACATAAGCTCAAGACGAACATGAATAACTTATAATTATACCAAGTCAAGTCCAAACTATGATATAATAAAGACTAGCTATGGATCATGTAGGCAGTAGTTGGCTATGTAGATCTTAGTGGGAAGCCACAATAATGTCTTTAGGTTACAGTAGTTGGAGTTGGAATATGCCCGAGTTATGGACCACATAGGTCATAGTTAATTACTTAGGTCTTACTTATCAGTTGTAATAATGTTTGTAGACTATAGAGGCTGGAATTGGGAGCTGTAATAACGTTTGTAAGCTACAGAGGTCGGAGTTTTGAGCTGCATGAGTTATGCCTACATAAGTCGTGGTTGGTCACATAGGTCATGGTGGTGAGCTATAATAATGTATGCGGGTCGTAGAGGCCAGAGTGGGAAGTTGTAATGATGTTTGTAGGTCATCAAGGCCTGAGTTGGAAGACGTATGAGTTACAAACCACACAATTCATAGTCGGTCACGTAGGCCGTGATGGTGACCTACAATAAAAACTATAAGTCATAGAGGTTGGAGTTAGGAGTTGTATTAACGTTCGTAAGCATAGAGGTCAGAGTTGGGAGTTACATGAGTTGTGGATCATGTAAGCTATGATGGTGAGCTACAATAACGTCACTTGGCAACCAAGAACAAAATAAAAGGTTGCAGTCACAATGAAACACATAGGTCGTAGGCCATAATGAGGAGAAAACTTTAGGAGTTCAAATAAAGTCGCCTAGGTGGTTATGGACATTATTATAGCTCCCAACTCTTGCCTCTATGGCCCATAGATATTATTGCAGGCCACCGACACAGCCTACGACATATGTGATAATACAATATCGTTATAACTCCCAACTTCAACCTCTATGGCTTATGGAAACCAATACAGCTTCCAACTCCAGCCACTACGGCATATAGATATTATTCCAGGTCACCACCACACCCTTAGATATTATTCTAGTATTGTTCTACAGTTACTGAGGGAAGTTACATCATACTTAGGGTGTGTTGTTACATCATCTTTAGGGTTATGTTCTAACACCATATTTAAAGTGCATCTTTGCACAAAATTTAGGGTGCTTCATTTCAATATCCTTGAGGTGGTCATTACCTTCTCTTGGTCTAGCTCTAGCTCCATGCCCCCCTCTTTGGTCTAGCTCCTCCATCCTTTTTTATGAAAGTGGGTAGGGCTCTATCTATGGAGTGTGAGAGCAAATCCGCTACAAATAAAGAAGGAATCTAACCACCCTATCAGAAGGTCAAGAGAGATTCCTCCAATCAAACAATATTTTATGGACATTTAAGTGCCCTAAAAATTTTATAATTTAGTGACTTGGGCTCGTTGTATTCTTCTCACTGAGATGCTCGATTTAACTATAAGCTTGTTTAATTTTGAATCTATTTGACCTATCATTGGGTATGTCTCATGGAGTCAATCAGTTGAACAATAAGTTTGTTGAAATCAGACTATTAGATGACTTTTAATTTTAGTTTGAATGTTTGTGTGTTAATAACCTTAAGATTCATAGAAATAAGGCAAAATTTTTTATGAAGTATTAGTCCCCCCCCGCCCGCCTCTCCAAATTTAAGGTAATTTCGTATGCTTGTCCGAAAATTATCAAAATAAACAAAATCGGGAAATTTTTTTAAAGAAAATATAGAAAATTTGGATTTTCTTTTGACGACAATGATTACATCGTTAGAGGCTACAAAATGCGCAATTCAGATGTTGGTATGATGGGCAGGCAATACAAGTCATGGTGGGTCAGATCGAGCAGTGATAGGGCAGCAGAACGGGTTGAAGGAGTGTCATGTCAGCTGTAATGGGTTGTGTGGACCATGTACTAAGACCATGTGGTGCCCATGTGTGGTGTGGGATGGTGCATTTGTGTGTGAGTGCAATGGTTGTCAATGGTACAACACTCGACGGCTGGCCTAAGATACGGGATGTGGATCAAACTGTGCACATGGTATGAAACAGACAACGACTTCTGTGACACATATAACCACATAGATCAATATGGTTATTTTCTATTGGAGTGCGCAAAACACACATTTTAACACAATAGAGTCGTACAATTAGCCGACTGAGCAAACTAAGATG
>NW_018165012.1:857016-866074 GCF_001263595.1 Phalaenopsis equestris | reverse complement strand
CCCCCCTCCCCCAAAAAAAATCAGTTGAAGTACCAGAATTTTGGGGAGGTGATGTTAACACTCTTCGAAGATGAGCTCACCCTTTCTTTGAGGGCATGAAGGACTAAGCTTTGTAGGATTGACCACATCTTTGGCAAGCACAAGAAGGTGAAAAACTCTTGTGCAATAGGCATATTGTCATTGGTGAGTCAACTAGCAAAGTGTCGAAACAACTTATCTTCATTGGCGGTTTTCCTCTCCCATTAGCACCAAGAATTGATGGGCACTCAAGAAGAATTGAGTGAGACACGAGATAACCTCAATCAAAGCATAGACACTTTGTAGACTTTTCAAGCGAGAAAGTTGGCTCTTAAAGAGGAGAACATAAAGTCATGATCCCCGCAGCAGGAAAAGAATTTGACACTTTCAGCACAGGTTCATCTATCGTACTATTATATTGTAGTTGATTTTGAGAATATGTCCTTTAGATAGAGGCTAAAAGTTTCTCTCTTCCAGCTTGAAAAGCAAAAAAGCTTAAAGCATCTTGTATTAGCTTATTTCTGACAATGATGAGGATGTTGAAGTAGATTGATGCATTTATTTCTACTGTCTTGTTATAACTTTTGTACCAGCGTGTTTTAATCATAGTCACTCTTTCTACATTCGATGTAATCAAAATTTTTGACATCTTTTTGAGGTTACTTTCACATTTCTTTTTGAGTTGCAGTTGCTCTTCTTCAAAAATTCTTTTGCCCCACTTCTGAGTGTTGTTGTCTAACTTATGGGACGTTGTTGCCTAACTAGTGAGTCATTATTAATCTTTTCATCTCTGTAATAGAAGCATAGTGGCATCAAACCTTCTGAGTCTCATGTCTTTTGAGATTCTTTAGTTTTTTAAATATTTATGAGTCTGCAATCAAAGTTATGTTTTGTATAAAGAAAAATAATGTACATTTTGAGGCTTATACCTTCAGAGATTTTTTATATATATGTTTATCGTCTAATGCCTGCAATCTTCTGAGATTTTTAAGTAGAGGTCATGTCAAACAATTGCTCGTATGGCGTTTTTCTGGTGAAGATTTTGTTCATCATTATCTTTTCATCGAGACTTGCCTTCTGCTCTGAGATTAGCGCCAACCGCATAAAGATTCATGCCAAAAAAAATAAATTATTTGAATTTTTTTCTTCATATATATATATATATATATGACTTTGAACCAAAAAAAAAATTCAAATATACCCAATTACACGTTATGTCTAAAAACTCAACCTTTTTTTTTCATTTTTATTAAATTCTCAATAATTCGATCGTAGCACGCCTAAATAGAACATTTTTAAGTGATCTACATATATTTATTTATTTATTTATTTTGAAGAGAGACATATCACCTAGAAAATACAGAATATATTGATCAACCACCGCACCTACCCAAGATTTGAAATTACAGTCAATTAAGCATAAAAAATTAATATCAAGTATAGGCTATTACATCATCAAGATTGCAGAATTATTGCAATAAACATATTGCAATAATACCTTTGATCGAACCTCGTTTATGGCCATCAACTAAGTGTGCATTTAAGCGTACACATCGCTATCAAAGTTTATACATACCACCCAAATTCCTCCGTATTTACATATCTAACACCTAAACTTCACTTTTTACATTTATACCACCCAAATCCTTAACATCACATAAAAAATACCACCATTCTAACCACTTTAAAAATGAAATGAACCTTGTCGTGCATACCGAAGGTGGCATGCACGTAAAAATTGAAGTTTAGGTGTTGGATTTGTAAATACATATCAAATTAGTGGTATGTATGTAAATCTTCCTTTTAGTCAGCTATAAAATGTTTTTAAGTTACTATGATAATAAAAAGGACTTTCAGAATCAAGTAAACCAGAATATAATTATGTAATATATAATATTTATGCTATTATATGCCTCAAATTATATGATATTATAATGTCGTTTTTTCAATGTAAATTTAAAAAAAAAACATAAAAATGAATTTTTGTCTGAAAAAGTTTAAAATTTTCATTGTCATAATGATGTTACTTCAAATTAAAAACCCATTAACTATCATGATAGATTTGGAAAAATCAATATAATTGATGACACTCAAACAAGTTTTCATAATCCGGCCAAAATCTCGATGAATGGCATGAATCTCGAGCAAAAAAATATTCAAACATTGATTAAGAATCATCAAGAACTCTAATTTCAATAAACTTATAGTTAAATTGTCCGGCTGAATGAGATAGACCCTGTGGTATTAAAAATGGTCCAATCTTAACCAAATCAAGTCCTGATTAAGATGATAAACCATTGAAAGTTTTTCGGACATAATTGAATGGTAAAATGTATGTCGAGCCTAGCGAGCTTAAAGTCGAATCGAGCGTCTCGGCGAGGTGAATCCAACAAGACTAATATCACTCACTTCCGACATCATTAAGGCAATCAAATGGTCATTAAATGTCGTCTGATCAAAGAAATATCTACGTCATTCGATCAAAGCGGTTCAAATTTCATCCTTGATTGCAGCCAAAACTATATAAATAGAGCTTCATGCTTCTCATGAGAAAGAGGAGAGCTTGAGGATTTGAGAATGAGCTGAAGTCTAGCATCAATCCTACTGTCGTCGATCACCTCCGCTGATTGCTTCGTCACCGTCTGTTCCTAGCAACAAGTTTATCTACACTTTAACGTTGTAATTCAGAAAACTTGGTAACCCTTTCCGGCCTATGGGACAAGGGGTTTCTGTAATCAACTTATAATGGATATCTTCAACTAGGCTAGATTTTGTTGTTTTTCCCTTTCTAGTTTTTCCGTGTAAAAACTTATGGTCTCTATCGATTATTTCTTTTATCTAAGTGTGTGTTGAATTCTCTTACAACGCTAAGACGATAATCCATTACTCTACCGCCGTGAATTTTCTAACATCATCAGTTTGGCATCGTCTGTGGAAAATGAAACATCGTTCGACTTCATCTTCAACTCTGAGACAGCCCAATGACGTACATCATCCAACTAGGTAATGAACCTCCTTTCCTTCTTAAAAATCATCTCTGAAGCATTCTTCAATGTGGTGGGAAGCCTTCACTGCATCCATAAAAGGTGGTTCACGTTAAAGTCTCGGACGTTATTGTAGTAGTATTGTCTTCTTGCATCCTACTCAGACACAAAGTCATTCAAAACTTCTTTTAGGCTGGGAGACAACCTTCACTGTAGTTTCAATAGGTCGTTCATGTCAACATCTCGGGCATGGTTGTAGCGAGGTATTCTTCTTGCATTATATTCATACACAAAGCCTTCACAACTTCTTTTAAAATGGGGGAAAACCTTCACTTTCGTCTCAAAAGGTCGTTCACATTAACGTCCCAGGCACAGATGTGGTATGGTAGTCATCCCACGTTTCATTCAGATATCAAGTCATAGAGAACTGTTGGGGGGTTAGGGGGGAGAATGGGTGTAATTCACAAACAGTACTTTCTCAGTGCCCCTCAACCATCATGAAGTTTTTCCTCAATAGTATTATAAAGTTGATCTCTTCAAGATTCAATACATGGGCCAATTGTCAAGCTCGTGTGGAAAACACCTCCACTAAGGGATAAAATATTCAAAATAAGCAATTAACAAGTTGCAAAACATTATTCTTGAGCATGGTTGCAACCATATTTTCAAGAAAATATACGGTCCATTACGACCTGCGCCCAGTCTCGAAAAACGTAGAGCATCTATGACATCTCATTGACGGCCCCAGCAGTTACCGACACTTTAATGGTAATTTAATTTAATTCATAATTTCCACTTAAGTGACAGGTTCCTACGCAATTGCATGTATTGCTTTCGTAATATAGGGCTCTACTTGAGTCTAGAATATCGATTCCACAGGGAAGGTGGCAGTGGCTTCGTAGTAATATCAATCTAAGGGCAAATTCTAGCATACTACTTTCAGATCCTAGTTTGGAAGATCGCTAAATATGGTTGTTCTAACAACTACTCTTAAGTATATTTCTACTCCTAAGTTAAACTTGCCTAGATCAATTAAAAAGGTAAAATTCAAGATTGATAAGGTAGTTCTTTCTTGTGATTTCCTAGGAAGATTATAGGTGTTAGTACTAAGAATGGTAATGTGATATTGATGACAAGAGCATAAGACTCATTTACCTGTTGTCGAGTGCATAAATAAGTATGATTCAAATTTAGGTAATTGTTTCCTTCTATCGCATATGAAACTCATGACTTGTCTTTCATAGCCATTCGCACAATGTGAATATTTTATGTTGTTTCACCACCGCTCTTTCGAGTCCTAATGGATCACAATGAATTTTAACAAGTTATATGGTCAGTACAACATGTAATTTAAGTTTATAGATATACTCATCACATAAAAATAAAGATCAATTCAAATCATTCACAACCCTACAAATCTAACCCATCTATTACAAGAAAAAAGTATAAGAAATCTACTCACTACACATGACCAAAGAAAACTTCATTCAATCCAAGAAAATTAATGATCATGAAATTATAGATGTGTAAAATTAATAAAGTATAAAGTTGACTCCGCTTTACAACTTCTCTTTGCTCTTGAGAGGTACCTTTTACTCCCCCTCATGAATAAGAAATTAAAGCAATTTATGTTGAGATTTTACGCAAGTATATGTGTATACGTATCGTTATCAAGTAATACAAGACTTTCTGATTAAGCCCCAAATGTCGATCCCACGAGGAATGTGTAAATTCGTAATGAAAATTTAAATCAGGAAATTCACAATGATAAAAAAAATCTACTACACTAAATTTCAAACGTTTAGGATGCTAACAGAACTAAATTATCAACTACAAGCAAAATTGTAAAGCAAAGCTAAGCAATTACTACCAAATTATATTTTTGTGACGAAGTTAATATGAGAAAGCATCTTTCCCACTACAATGAGTTTTTGGTTAAATGAGAGAGATAAATGATTTTAATTTGTTTTATGCCAAATAAGAGCAACTTTAATTATCTACCCTCGGTCAAGTGTTATAGAGAATCGTTGGTTAATCATAGGTTTAGTCTCTATATCTGTGTTTAGACTGGGAGGATACCAGCTCTCACTCAAGAGCTCTACTTCCCTTCCCCTGAAGGCTAACTCTCGCTTTAGTTCTTAAACACTAAGACCAAATTGCTGATTTTCAACTGTCACCCTAGAATCTCCAATTCTTCACCCAGTAATATATATTTCCCTATTTATTTGCACTCAATTTCATGAATGAAACGCTCCTTCATGGAATCAAATATGATTATCACTTTGTTGTGAAACTCATACTCAATTTCCCGGATAATATATTTCACAACAGATATTAAAATTTCAATTGGCCAAATCAAAAAGTAAATTAAAAATTGAGTGAAAAATCATCACAATTTATTTTATATTTTGAAATTGACACATCCAAATTATCTTTTCATATCACCATATCTCAGAGTATAGAGAAAGATAAAGAAAACTACTCAAATCTCACGAGAAAGATACGACAAAATACGAATTTCATAAATAAAAGAAAGTTGATACTAAAAGAAAGTTGATACAATAACAAACATCACTTATCTTTAACTCTTTCTCAAAGCAAATCCCTTGTAGCTCCTCTTGAACTCTTTCTCTCTTTACAAGACTCTTGATTCTCTCTTCGAAGATGTAAGAAAGAAGAAATCTCTCACTTCTCTCCCTCTCCAACAACTCTTAGGAGAAATCACACTTAGACTTACCACACTACACAATACACACAATGGAACACTAAAGGAAACTCAATGACACACTAGCAGACTCCTTTTTCTGATTAATTTCTGCTCTAAATAGAGCATAATGTCGGTTGTCAAAGAGGTGTATCAAATAACTCTTCAAAAAGCGTTCAAATTCGTCGAATCTTCTAGATTTTTTCCCTGCACCGACTTCAGCACTGTCGGCGCCCACGATGGCGTTGTTGGCGCCCTTGGCCCTAATTAAATTTGTGCTTTGTCAAATGGCGTCGCCGGCGCCGAGTATTTCTCTCCAAAACGCTATTTTGACTCCAAATTCCATCTTTTTTTTGACTCCAAATTCCATCTTTTTTTCTTCATTTTTGCTCCAAGTGCTAAAAATCATCAACCTGCAATAAAACATGAAAAATACAATCCTTTAATGCGTAATATCACAAAAAATGACTATAAAAGATAAGTCTAAAAATGCATATATTTTTTTGTGCATCAATTAACAAAAAAATGTGTTTACAACAATAATCAAAAAAGATTACACACTATACTTAGCTTTTATCCTCTAAAAAAAAAGCAAATTCCACCTGACAATGTTTTCCACAGTGCTAAACAAGATGTTGTCATAAACCTTTTACTGGTTCTCTCAAATTCCCTTCTCAAATCTCTCTAAAACAAGAATTCCTACTCCGACCTACTGTTCATGGAGAATTCCAGGACTTGGAACTTCTTCCTTACTCTTAAGTTTGCCAAAACTCCCTGTCTGAACCGTCAGCACCCTTAAAATAGCTTTTAGAGTCGTGCAAAAAGTAATTGTCTAAACTGCAACACATAAGAGCCCAATGTGCAGCGCCTAAGCGTTGTGTTCTTTCTCTGCTCGAGAAGTTTGGGTGCCCAGGCACCCAGAACCTGGCGCCAAGGTCTTAATCTGCAACGCCTTGGCGCCCAAAAATGGGTGCTTAGGCGTCAGACCACAATCAGCACCTTTGCTCCATTTGGTTTCGTTTCGCTCCGATTTAGTATCAATTTGCTTCAATGCTCCTATTTTTTATACCTGCGTCATAAACATAAAAAAATCTTCCATTAAGGTGCAATTTCATTCAAAAACATGTGTAAAATAAAGAAGAAATTAAGTATATTCAAAGACATGACTCGTTCTGTAATTAGTCAATCCCAGGAAGACTCGATTTGACTTCTTCTATTACAAGCTACAATCATCAAGCAAAAGCTTCAAAATACAGCTTCGGATAGATAAAAAATCCTTGGTGGATTTTTTTCAATCTCCTTCATAATAGGTTACAGTCGTCAAGCAAAAACTACGACCAACAACCTAGGATATGTCAATCATCATTAATGGATTTCATATGACTTTGTTTGTAACAGGTTAATGTCGTCGAGCATCTCTAGATATATAACTCAGGACGGTTATTAAATCCTTATTGGATTCTCCTTTCAACCATACCCCTGGAATTCAAGCACAAGTGGCAATACTCGATGGGAAGATACACTACTCCTGAGAATCCAACCCAAGAGGCAAGACTTTATATGAGGCTACTAGACCCCTTGGAAGTCGAGCCTAAGAGGCAAGACTCGACGGGAATATACAGTACTCCACTACATCTTGAAGTCGAACCCAAGGAGCAAGCCTCAATGGGAATATAAGGCACTCCTGGAAGTTGAAGTTGAGCCCAAGAGGCAAGACTCAATAGGAAGCTATCATGCCCCAGGAAAACAATCCCAAGAGACAAGTCTCAATGAAAAGCTAGAAATGGATAGGATCCTCACTATATAGACTTCAAGAGAGCAAGTGGTTAACAGAGTCTATACTCAAAGACCTCAGAAGGCTACATGACTCAGAAGACACACGGAAATCAAACACCTCGGAAGGCTACGAGTCTTAGAAGACATATGTACATCAATGACTTTAGAAGGCTGGAATCCTCAGAATTCTAAGAGCCTCGAAAGACATCAGTACATTTTAAGCACTTATAAGGCATAAGCCTCTGAGGATACAAACCTAAAAGAGCACAACTCAAAAGGCACGAGCCTCAAAAGATACGCGATTCATTTTTATATTAAATGCACATGCTAACTTTGATTGCAGACTTCCACATAATTAAAAGTCGTGTTACCTCAAAAAGTATAAACCTCAGTAGATGCCAACATAAACAATATCTCAAAAGAGAGATAGCGACAACCCAAAAGTTGGGTAAAAACACCCCAGAAGTTTGACAAAAACAACCTCATAAGTAACGTCTATATTTTTATTACATCAAGCTGGAGAAAAAAGTAAAGAAGCGCATTATCACCGTGTACAAAATGCCACATCAGTAAATTGAAAGGCTACAAATATTTGTACAATGGCTACAATAAATCAGCTCATCATCAAGTGGAGTCGGCATCACCAATCTGAAATTCCAATACTTATGCAGATTTTCAAGGGATCTCGAGATATTGCTACCACATAAGCAGGAAATTCTCTCCCTCAAAGCACGGTGAAAAAACTCCAACATTTCTTCATCTCTATAGGAACGCGCAACAGCAACAAGCAAGAATATCACCCACTGGTCAATGATAACTTTCTTCTTCCCAACGATGCAAAAGAGCATACCATTGATCGTTTGCTACATAGGTCAAGGATGACTTTCCTCTGCACCTTCAAGAAAAATGACCTCGTTAATCGCCTGACACATGGGTCAAGGACAACTTTCTTCTTATAGAAAATCTCGGATCGCCAGCAAGGTAAAGTCGGAGACTCCACTTCCACCCTCTACTTCTTGTCTATCTATATGCTAAAAAATTCAACATATTGATAACAAAATTAATTAAAAAATTATAATTATATATGCAATACATCTACTATCCTCGCGACTTCTAGTGTTTGACCTTTCCGGCTTTCGTTTTATAGTCTTCCCTCTTTCACCATATGGCCATCCACATTCGTTATCCCAAATAAAAAATTAAAAAAAACAATTTCAAATATTAGAGTAGAAAAAATTCTTCAAATTCTCTTTTTTTACTTATTACAAGTTAAATATGCTTTAATTATTTTTCAAACAAATTATATACTTATATATAAACGGGTAAAAAATAAAATAAAATAAAAATCTGAAATCTACTTCGGATTCCAGCCATTGTTTTATCTTCCCGCAGCAGCTAACTGTTCAATAAATGGAAGGCCAGTGGGGCCCACAAAATCAGCTCAAACAATTAAATAAAAATATTTTTTTTTTATTTCTACCCCTCCGCTTAATGGGGTTCTCCCCCAAATCAGCTAAGCTCAGTTCTTTGATAATGCTTATGCTATATTATTCACACCCTATTAATATATAAATAA
>NW_018165012.1:818393-857006 GCF_001263595.1 Phalaenopsis equestris | reverse complement strand
TATATATATATATATATTCATTTATTTATATAGAACTGATAATCCAACAACAAAAGTATATCAATATAAATTTGAATATTTTAGGACGATAAAATTAGAGTTGCCCAAAATGCGGGGTAACTCATGAGCCTCACATATATCTTCATAATTTGACACAAATTTCGATGAATGATACGGATCTCGATGCAATCTTTGAAACAAGAAATGTTCGAATTTGATTAAATGTTAACCATAACTCAGATTTCAACAAACTTATAGTCAAACTGATCGACTCAATAAGAAGGACCCAACAATACCAAATTTGGTCTAATCTGAACCAAATCAAACCCCGATCAAGACAATAAATCATTGAAATTTTACATACATATTTAAAAGGTCAAATGGAAGTCAAACCTGAAGCATCTTGGCGAGAAAAATCCAACCCCTAAATCACTCACTTCCAACATCATTAATGCACTCAAATTACCATTAAATGTTGTCCACTCAAGAGAATAAACAAATTACCATTAAATGTTGTCCACTCAAGAGAATAAATGCAGACTGTCCAATCAAAATTGTTCAAATTTCATCATTAATTACAAACAAAACTATAAATAGAGTCACACATCTCTCAAGAGGAAGAAGAGAACTTGAAGTTTTGAGAAGGAACTGAAGTCTAACATCACTCCTGCCGCCATCAACCACTACTTGCTGACCGCCGCTAATTGCTTTCATCACCACCAATTCCCTTCAACAAGTTCATCTACAAATCAATGTTATAATTTGGAAGACTTGATAATCATTTCCCGCCTGAAAAATAAGGTATTCATGTAATCATTAACTTATAGCAGATCTCTTCAGTCTTTCCCTCCCCTAGCTTTTCAATGTAAAAATTTTTGGTTTCCTCTTGCTGTTTTCTTTGTCGAATTGTGTACTAAATTCTCGCGCAACACCAAAACACTAATACACTACCCGGAAATTTTTTTAGCACACATCAATAATATAATAATATAACTTTAAATATTAAAAAAAAAATACATAATAATACAATACACTTGTTCATGATTCCATTACCAGAAAATCCTCGTTTTCTAATCTTCTGTACGATAGGAGCTAGGGCACAAAAAACATATAATTAAATAATAAGACATTTACATGCATACCACCCAATTCCTATGTATCTACACGCCTAACACCTAAACTTTTACTTACATTTACACCCCCAAATCTTTTATATAATAAAAAAATATCACCATATTAAGTTTTAAAAAGTGAAACATTTTCATACATAAATAATGTGACATATATTTAAAACTTAAAATTTAGATTTTAGGGATGCAATACTTAAGAACTGAGTTATATTTATGTTTATCACCCTAAAATATATGACATTATTGTTCAGAGAATTATCTTAATTTTAATTTATTTTTCCAATATTCTTTTCGAATGCATTATTGCCAAAAGACCACACTTGCGCATAGATATCGTATACTCTTTACAGTGAGTATGCAGCAAATATTCCTCAATCAATAATGCCCATAAATTAAAAAGGGCTCAATCGGGCATAAATGCTATGTGAACTGGCTTGTGTTATGCGGCTAGAATTCTTACTTAGCTAGCAATAGGTATAGCAACCATTGAAGGAGTAGATAAACTAATCTTTCCGAGCTAGTTCTTCCATGTGCCACTTGGCTCCAACATTCAGCTCGGTGGCTCGACCATTTCAATTGGTTTAACAAAAGTACAAACCAATGTGTCGATTACACTCGCATTAGTGCTAATTAAAAGCAAGTTCTTACGGTTCTTGACAATTTTCACTAGAATCTCTCCCAACTCAAATAAACAAGGCTTAAGGCTTAAAATTATCAAAATTTATATTTATATCGAAAAACTTCCTTCTAATAATCACTTAATAGCTCACCTCATTTCAACATTATTTCTAATCAATATTATCTCTCTTTCGTAACAAAGAAGCGACGATGTAGACTTGCAATTTTTAGAAATGTCACCTTAATTATTATGACTTAGTTTAATACTAATATAGTGACACTTCCGATATATGACATAAATGAGTAAGGTGACAGACATTAAAAAACAAAGTGTGTTAGGCGTAAATATATAGTAACAAGTTTGTCAATCATGACAAATTTACATTAATGAACTTACTAAGCTAATTTTAAATTTTTTCAGAAAAACTAACACCTAAAGCAACACTTTTTTGTTGGCTCTTTCCATACGACAAAAACAATATGGTTATCTCAATCAAAGTCATTGTCTACACAGCTTGGGACAAATTTGTAAAACTATAATATTAATATATGTTTTAGCCATATGGTGCGATATCAAGACATTATTAACCAAAAAACAGCACAATTCCAGACTATTGAAAGTAAAGTTTGGCCTAAAAACCTTTTGGCTGCAAAAATGACTGGTAATTTTGTAATATTTCTAGTTGGGTACACAAATTATTTAATATTTGCAAGTGAAACAAAAAATGCACCTTAATAGGGAAATATTTCATCATACAACTTCTATTTATAAAACAATCAAGACTAGATTTCCTAAAACGTCTAAATCACAACCCAAAAAATTCCAACAAACAGAGAGCTCTTGAAAAAAAATTTAACAGCAACTAAAATTAAAGAAAAATATTAACCGCAAGCATTAAAGTAAGCCTTAAAAAATATAAAAAATTAAACCAAAAATGGCCAAGTGAAATTGAACGGTAAAAATAGACGGTGAGCCCTCACATAAAAAGTATAAAACATTGGTGTTTTATGCAAAAATAATATAGTTCAACCAGAAACTTCATCAATTGCTAATCCAAATTTAATTAAAATATTCTGCCAATCAAAATATCATGATGAAACAACGAGTAAAGAACAAGAAATGACGCACTTCAACCAGCCAAAAATTGAAACAGCTAAATCATGAGTTTGTCAATCATGCTATAACTGCTACATCTCTCATCAAAACTGTAGTTTTACATTTACACCAATTGCGTTTAAAAAAAAAAGGACAGCTGAACTTATGATCCAGACTCTATTCTAGATTCTTCAAAACAGCCAAACTGTGAAATAATTTCTGGGAAAGAAATACTCCTAAAAGTAACTTCTAAAAGAGGAAGTTAGGAGATAAACATCAAATAGGAATCTGCGAAATTCGGTGACAACAACAGGAATTTCTGAACAGACAAAAAGGAAAACTGTATCAAGAAGGCTACATCGACAAGGAAACCAAAAAAGGGATGAATTTGTGATGTTGAGGGCAAATCGCAGCCGTCTGATTCAGAATAAGTCATTGAAATATGAAGAAAGGTTGTCATCTAGAACTATATCTATGTTATTTACAAGGGAGAGACGGTGAAAGTTGATTCAGGTCTCTAGATCCAAATATCTGATACAAAAGAAAGGGTGAGAAGAGTTGAATAATCCTATAGAGTTCTGTAAAGGAAAGGATTAATGAAAACATGAACAAGGGAGAAGGGGGATCTACTATGGGAGAAGTTGGAGCATGAGGGCACCGAATCACTATTTTTGGACTGATTTGTTTAGAGGAAAATTGAGAAAAAGGCATCACCAATGATCGGGATTGGCGCCCTGATCCAATGTACCCTAGAAGCATGCGAGGAGATATCAAGTATCTCGCCAATTTACGCAATTAAGATATTTCATTATGCCACAATTGTACACAAAATCAATATAAAAAAAGCATAAGAAACAAGATCCTATGGCGGTAAAATGTGTTTTCTTATGTTAGTTTTCAGATCAAGAAGTGTACAAATGCTTTGCCTTGTTAAAAAATTTGTCAATCTAGGATGCCTATCCTTGATAAAACAAAACCTTTCTTTGAAAAAAGTATCAAGGGGGAGGGTAAATGGTAACTCAAAATGATGAGTGAAATTTAAGTCATTTTAATGATGAATTTACCCATACTATTCTTAGAACCTTCAGAACTTGGCAATTCTACTGATGAAAACTTACCATATAAACCATGATTAAGCCAAAATAGAGAATGAACCAATATGGATAAATCATTGAACTAAATTAAGTAAATGTTCATCTAATGGAAAAGAATCTGAGGGTCATCTACGAAACCATAATTACAACCCAAATCAAAGTCATAACTCACAAAACAGGTCTCCATCATATCCAAATTCTAAAAAAGAATTTTGACGACCTCAAAATGCTAATTAGTTCTCAAGGATGCAAGGATGCAAACCTAACACTAATCATCCCATATCTAATTTTATCCAAAAGAGAATAGTCACCCCCTTTTTTGTACCTTCAAAACCAATCTAACATTGATCAAGATTCCCAAAAATGCGCAAGAGACTTTACATTTAACTGAATAAAGAGGAGATCTTGACAAAAACACAACTTGAGAGATGGTGACTTGAGAAATGGAAAGACAATAGTTATTAGTTATAAATAAGATATTTCAATTAATTTCAATTCAAATGAGTCACATAGAAATATAAGGCTCCTTAATTGTTAAAGGATTTACTAAAACCAATGGAATTAATCAGATGAAAAAAATATCACCCCTAAATCAAAATTTGTATACGGTTAAAGTATTTATTTTTTTATGGCAACAAATCTTCGTTTAACCATACCAAGTACATGTCAAGAATGCATTTCCCAACAAAGATCAATAAATATTCCACAGATCCACCTGGATTTTAAAGGAAAAAAAGTCTAGAGAATGAAGGACACAATAATAATTGCTTACATAAATGGCAACAAAGTCACGATAAATGTTATGGATGGAAATTAATTGGGAGATCAACTAAAAGTACACCTTGCTAAATAATTTGAAATCAATCACCTGAAAGGCCTCAAATATTTTCTAAGAAAGAAAATAAGAAATTCAATAAAATGGAGTAATAATTTCTCATATTTCAACAGGCTGAGTAGATTCAGCCTACTGACAATACAATTGATCCGATAATTAAATTCAAAGAAGTCAAGAATACAAAATTTGTTGATGTGGCTTATCAAAATTTAATTGTCATATCCCATACAAGAATCGATATAGCCTTTAATGAAATCCAAAGTATGTGCTCTCCAACCAAGAAAAAACAATTAAAAGTTATGCAGAAAATCTTGGGGTACTTAAAAGTTATTCTGAACAGAAACTAAATCAAAGAAAAACACAATATGCTATATCAAAAAATTACATTGACGTAGATTGGAATGGCTCTACTACTAAACATAAAGATGATGCGTGTGTGAATTATTATGGTTATACCATGTGTTTATTTAACCAAAAAGAATTTTCAAATTAAGTTTTATAATTGACAACAAAGCTTCTATAAGCACAGCCAATAAACGTAGTCAAGATAAAATCAAACATGTTGAAGTTAAATGACATTTCATAAGGAGAGGCTTAAAGTAGCGATTTTTTGCATGTCTTTTATTCCAACTTTCCAAAAACTTATAAATATACTTACAAATCAATGTTTGAATTCAATTTTATTGTCATAATAAATTGGGTTGGTTCCTACTAATTACAAAAGATACGCTCCAAGTTAATGTATCTATGTAGCAATTTTTTTGCATGTCTTCTATCTCAACATTCCAAAAAATTATAAATATCCTTACAAAGGAATGTTCAAATTCAATTCTATTTTAATAATAAATTGGGTTGGTTCCTACTAATTATAAAAGATCCGCACCAAGTCAATGCATCCATGTATGAGTCAACATGGTTACTT
The DNA here is from genome assembly GCF_001263595.1 of Phalaenopsis equestris. Taxonomy (NCBI): domain Eukaryota; kingdom Viridiplantae; phylum Streptophyta; class Magnoliopsida; order Asparagales; family Orchidaceae; genus Phalaenopsis; species Phalaenopsis equestris. The sequence goes on along the minus strand of NW_018165012.1, from coordinate 851,311 downwards.
AGGGAGAAAAATGTGGAAGGCGTATACTGGAACAGTGATGAAGTTGCAATATTCAAGGAACAGTGATGGAGTTGCAATATAGGGTCATGAATAATGATAACGTTCATTTTAACAAAATGAAGTTTCAAATGAGACAATATTGTGAGACAAAAATTTCTGCAAGTATAGCCAAAAATCTTGTCTAAGATGATAGAACCACAAATGTTGAGGTTGATCAACGTTTTATAGAAGGAAGCTTAAACGTACGAATTATTTGCATGTTTTTTATTCCAAATTCCCAAACTAACTGTAAGTTCACTCTCAAAAAAAATTATTTAAATTCAATTTTCTCATTAGAAAGTCGTTATTCAGTGATACATACCCTCTGGCTTGATAACTACCATAGAAAGGAAGGAAATCTTATAAGTGCTAGCTATACCAAAACAGAAATAGAAGAACCAATTATGGGGCGGGTAGCTGAAGTAGGAATAGAAAGACAACTTTTTAAAGACGTCTGCCTAACAAGAAGTTGAGAAAAAGCTATCACCGTTAATTAGGAAATCCTAATTCTTTAGATTTCAAACTTGAACATTGTTTACTTAAGAAAGCAGCCATTAATTGTAATAAATATCTATCCAATAAATATATGTATTGTTCCTCATGAAAAAAGATTTCAATGATTCTTAAAATATTTAAAATGCTGGTCCACATGATAATACCATATGTATCATATTAAACTTGAACAAAGCTTTTGACAGCAACAAGTTGCAAATTGATTATATTCCTCTAAAAGAGTGAATATTTTCCGATACCAGATATCTAAAGATAAGAATGAGTAATATATAGGTCATTGATACGAGTAATAAGATAGTGCTGTAATCTGTCTCACAGCAGGTAAAGCAGCAGAAAAAAAAATTCACTTCAGATACAAAAACTTCATAAATGAAATCTTTAGTATCACATAAACGAAAGGATGAAGCAGCGGCAGACTACAGGTAATTAAGCTAAGTAATCTCAGCAAAACTACCTACAAGATCTGAATATCAACGAGTATTATTTTACCCAAAAACTTCAGAAAGGACCATACTTTCCCAATAGTCCACGCAAAGTAGCGTTCATATTGAAGATAAAACTGTATAAAGTGAAGTAGCCCTAAATGAGATTTTTATGAACAAGCTTTTTTTCCCAATCAAGTGAGTGAAGAAAGAAAATGGTTTATTCTAACTTCTAGAAAGTATGGAAAAAAGAAAGTTCCTCGTCATTTTTTCAGTATTCCAAGGAAATGTATTGTTCCATAAATCCATCACATGTGCAAAACAGAGAAAGGGAAAAAAAACACAGATATAATACAGCCAATTTATTTTGATAATCAAAACGGCAACACAAAGGAGTTTATCTACCAGTTTGCAAAAAATATAGATTTCAAGCATCAGATGGTTGCATTGACAAGAAATAAATTGGCACATTTCCAGTTCACATAGCACACATTGCCTCTGAAAGTAAGATACAGAAACAGTGCACCTTTGAACATGATCTAAGTGAATATAATCCGTTCAGATGGAAAAAGTGAAAAGCACAGTTCAGTCTTACAACGAAAGGATGCAGAGGTTTGAAATATAGTTGAGAAGATGGGTACGAATATACCAGACAACCAGATAAAAAGATTCGAAAGAGAGCACTCATACTGATAACAGTGACTTCTGCTCTAACAGCCATAAAATTAAAGAGAAATAGAAAAGAACCTAAAACTTCTAAGATGTCCATAAAAAAGCATCAGCATAGAGAATTTCACCTAGTTTCTTGGAAGATTCTTCATGACCCTGTTTGATAGGAAAAGTAGATGTTAAGGGAAGAGGAATTTAAGGATCCTACTACTTCCTCTCCAGAAAGAAATGACGGAACGAAGGAGGATAAGCTTGAATACCACATTACAGAACAGAGACTAACTTTCTGGCTCTAAAGACTGGATGTGAATGATCAGGTTGACATGATAAATGCCTGAATTAAATTCTCCGCGGAACGTTTCTGATCTGGGGTTCCTGAAATCTGAGCAATACGCTCATAGCGTGATGATTTAGAATCAACAATTTCTATATCAGCTCCAGATATCTGCATGAAAGTAAAGAACAGTCAAGAGAAAATTCAATGATGAATATGGATAGGTCAATTTTACAGATAGTTCAGAGCTATAATCTAAAAGCAATGCAAATTTGTAAATATATCCTCCATTTACAATTCATTTACTAAATGTACCCGCTAGATTATGCAGCTACATAGAAAAACTACGTGGAAGGAGTTTCTATGTAGATGATCAGTTCAACATTATCTTTTGCACAAAGATTTGTTTTAGAAATAAATTTTTTTTACTGTAGCTGTCACTTCAGCTAATGAAAAAGCTTTACATTAAATCTTGTAATATAAATCTTTGTATTTTCTGTTGAAACACAAGGAATAATTCAAGAAACTACAAGACCAAGGTCAAGAAACTTCACATACTTTGTATTTTCTGTAAGACCATTTTTGGATAACTAGATATTGATTTCCCGTTTCTATCAAGGAATGCCATGAATAAAATTAAAAAAGGATTTCCCTTTCAAAAAATCACTGTTAGATAGATTTGCTTATAGGTTTCACCAGGAGTATAAAAAAAGTTTTCAAAGAAAAGATAACCACGACCCTCCAAATTTTCTTCTGACGGATGTTCACTTTACTTGCAATCTAATAGTCAGAATCATGCTGGAGAAAACAGACTAAAGAGTAAGAAATAATGTAAGCTAATTTGCAATCTGGAAAACATTAGGAATTAATCCAATGCCACTAGAGAAGATAACAGCAATAAAAAAAAAAACTAAATGGGAAATATTGTGCCTATTTACAACAAAAGGAAAGAAAAATAAAGTGACTTCCAATACTTTCTCAGCCTATAACTTCAAAAAAAGGGCAGAAACTCTTATCCGAGCTCAACTTTTTTTTTTTCTCCCGACTCCCAAAGTGCTATGAACCAACTAATCAAATAATTAGCAAAAACTAAGAAACTAACAGCGATTAAAAAAACCAAGTTTCAACAATAAAGAATCTATATATGCCATTTTTCACCATCCAAAAACATTACTTGGGGGAAAAAAACAGCCATAGATATGGAAGCCACATTCACCACTATTGAATCATTTTAATTGATGTCAAACTAAATTGGGAGACAAAAATGAACAAGTTGTTTACACATTAGTTGTTAGAGTAGGATAACCTCACAACCATTTCCACAAAAAAGAAGAGAATCATTTTAACTTCTCTAAGAACCAAACACCAGATGTAATGAGTAGTGTAATAATATTATCAAGGGATTCTATTGGCAGGGAACGGTTGATTTGATTGCTTTTCCTTGAGGACTTCTATCACAGCAAATAGTACAATAATATTATTTCAATTATACAATTAAATACCAATAGTGTATAAGAAACAATTTAAGGTCTTAGATTACATAAAACTACAGATTAGTAGATGTGATGAGAAGCTACAAAAGTGCAATGAACCAACTAATCAACTAATTAGCAAAAACTAACAAACTAACAGTGATTAAGAAATACCAAGTTTCAACATTAAAAAATCTAGATGTGCATTTTTCACCATCAAAAAACTTGACTTAAGGAGTAAAAAGCAGCCATTAGATATGGAAGCCACATTCAACACCATTGAGTCCTTATTAATTGGTTTCAAACAAACTAGCGAGACAATGAACAAGTTGATTTCACATTTGTTAATTTAACTAGTTCTTAGAGTAGGATTAATTCACCACAATTTCCACACAAAAAAAGAAAAGAGAGAGAGAGAGAGAGATTCATTTTAACTTCTCCAAGAACCAAACATTGGACATTGTGGATAAAGAAATGGGGATTCAATAACTACATTGGACAAGGCAAAATTATTTAGTTTCTGACTTATATTAGATAATCTCAAGTCAGTCAGTGAAATTGGAAGCCAATCAATCACGCTTTCTTTCTAACTAAATATGCTTCATAATTAAAAATAATGATATTTATTAAGCTCAATTAGCATCAAAGCAAATAATTAATAAACAATCAATTAAAGGAATTAGATATTCGCTAATTTTTCAATTACGTGCATGTGCACGCATGCGCGATCGCGTGTATGTGTGTTTCATTTTTATAGAGAAATTGAGTTGGCATTTGGAGTGCGTTTGAGGGGGCATTTTGGGTGCTTTTCATTTTGAAAGGCAGCTAAGGGTTTGTTTGGCAGCTAGCTTTTTGGGGGCTTTTCACGAAATCCCATTATTTCAGCATAAAGATCCATGATCTGGAAAAAAATGACCTCCAAGCCCCTCGTCCTTTCCGAAGTTTCCTCTTATTGCCATTGATATTATTAGAGATACTTTCCTCTTTTGTGGTACTATTCGCTTCACCCCTATCTTTATTGCCATCTCTCTATATGTCTCTCCAACGATACTGGTTGGTTTAGGGTTACATGAGGGTTTGGTTTTTCATTTTTCTTCTGTGGTTGTCGATTGTGGCTTCCCATTTTTTCTGTTGTTGTAGTTTGGTGTTTCTCATTTTAATTTTGTGGTTGAGGTTTTGGGCTTCTCCTTTTTCTTCTATGTTTGGGGTTTAAGGTTACATGAGGTCTTGGATGTGGTTTTGCAATGTCGTTTTTGCCATGGGTGTGGTTAGGTGGTCTCTGTTAGTTGTTAGTTATAAGTATGGGTATGGTTTTGAAATGTTAGGCGTGGGTGAGGGTTGTTGGTTTTTGGTGGGTCGTAGTTCGATTTATATATGCTGTAGTTTGAGTAAATTGGTTAGAATATATGTGAAGTGGTTTTGGTTGGCTGTGATTTTGGTTTTGATTTTGGACGGATGACTTTTGATTGTAAGTGTGGTTTGGTGGGTTATATTGGATGTTGGATGTGAATGTTGTTTTGATATGTTGGTGTAGGTGTGGTTTTGCAATGTTGGTTGTGGGCATGGTTTGGTGATCTTTGATCGTCATCGTTGGGTTTCTATGGGTTGGGGTTTGAGTTAATTGGTTGGGTTATAGAAGATGTGGTTGTAGTTTTGGATTGATGGTTATTTGTTATATGTGTGGTTTTTTGGTCTCTATTGGCCTGGCTGTGATTTTGGTTTTGATTTTGGACGGATGACTTTTGATTGTAAGTGTGGTTTGGTGGGTTATATTGGATGTTGGATGTGGGTGCTGTTTTGATATGTTGGTGTAGGCGTGGTTTTGCAATGTTGGTTGTGGGCATGGTATGGTGATCTTTGATCGTCATCGTTGGGTTTCTATGGGTTGGGGTTTGAGTTAATTGGTTGGGTTATAGAAGATGTGGTTGTAGTTTTGGATTGATGGTTATTTGTTATATGTGTGGTTTGTTGGTCTCTATTGGCCATTGGTTGTGGGTGTGGGTGTGGGTGTGGGTGTGGGTGTGGTTTTGTAATGTTGATTGTTGGTTGTTAGCTTTGGGTATGGTTTGCTAGTCTTTGATGGTTGTGGTTGGGTTTATATGTGTCGTGATTTGAGTTAATTGGTTGGGTTATATCGGATGTGGTTGGGGTTGGGGTTGGGGTTGCTGTGATTTTTCATTGATGGCAATTAGTTGTGGGTGTGTTTTGGTGGTCTTTGTTGGTTGTTGGTTTTGGTTTTGGTTTTGCAATGTCGGTTGTTAGTAGAAGTTGGTCGTAGTTTTGGTTGTGGCTTCGCATTGATTGTTTTTGTTGTGGTTTTGCATTGATGGTTGTGGTTTGGTGATCTATGTTGGAAGTTGGTTCTTGGTTGTGGGACCATGTATACTTCAGTTTGTAGAGTAATGATGTGAAAAAAAAAAAATCAACCAATAACCAACTTATTCATATAATTGTCCTCACTTGTTTTCAATCACAGTTAATCATACATACAACAAGGTCTTAAAGGCAACTAACCACAAATATTATATGGTTTTAAAACATGCAAGATATTGTTAACCACAGATACTACTTGATTTTAAAGTACACATGACACTGTCAACCACAGATACTACCCAATCGTAAAGCATACACCACATTATTAAGCACAGATATTGCCTAATCTTAAAGCACACATGACAGTTAACCAGATATATCGTCTGGTCTTAAGCACACACGACACAATTAACCATAGATATTATCTGATCTTAAAACACACATGACATCGTTAACCACAAATGCTATCTAGTCTCAAAGCACATCACATTATGTATCTCGTCTTCAAACACACATCACACTGTTAATCACAGATACAACTTGATCTTAAAGCACACATCATATTGTTAACCACAAATATTATCTAGTCTTAGAACACACATTACACTATTAACAACAGATATTACCTGGTCTAAGTCTTAAAGCTTATATGATGCAGTTGATGATCCTAAATGGAACATTAAAAAATTGACCTTACTGAGCTCTAATTCGATATGTTGTTGTTTTAAAATTTTGTTTCAATTTTTTAATTGATTTTTTTTTTAATTGCAAGTTAAATTATATAATTTTCTCCAATTTTTTTATCTTCATGATACATCGGATAAGAAAACAAAAAAAACAAGGTATATCGACCATTTGAGAAAGGGAAGTAAATATTATATTATGTGATATGCTTGAAAGAAATTGATATTTGATAAAAAAAATGTTTGGCAAAACATAGCAAAAACTTTCAAGAAAAATCAGAAAGGTTGTATGATAAAACTTAGATGAAGAACAAATAGGATCAACTGAAAAAATATTAGAAATTGTGAAAGGAGTTGAAGAGATAAGCAATTGAATTAAGGTAAGAACTAAGGACCATGTTAAGAAAACAATGAATGTATCAGGGTGGTGGGGAGAAAAAATTTCATGTGATAGAAAATGTTATATGAATTTTTTATATTCTTATATTAATTGAACTGCAATTTTATCAACTGTAAGTCCTGCTCGACGCCAAAAAAATATATGATTTCTAGCAACAAGCTGAAGAAGAAACTTGAGTCTATGTTTCTTGGTGTTGTAGCAACAAGTTCCTATGTCTGGGCAACACCAGAGGACTTCCCCCATAATTTAAATGAGAGCAAATATGCTCATTCAAATGAAGTCCAAGAGGAAACGTAACAGGAGAAAACAAGTTGAATTAAGCATTCCAAACGCTACGCACCCTCTACACAGAAGCATAAAAAGAAATTAAAAGTCGACACCCAACATTTCTATGAGCAGATTTCACAGCTCATTACGACCTGCACCAGTGTGACATTCAATGCCCGCACAACTATTCAAGAATACCCAACTATGGAAGAAGTCGTGAAACTAACTCCACTTCCGAGATATTTGATGTTATGTCTCAATATTTATTTGTAATAAAATTTTTAGAGGATCGAACAAAGCAGGAGACTTTCATGACGATGGTGTCGGAGCGGAAGATTGCTTACCTCCAATATTTTTTTAAAAATCATTCTAGTTAGGAAATATTTTTTTATTTTTTTTTTATGATTAGTATGTGATAATTTAAACTTTTATCCCGAACAGTATCTTGTAATGTGTTCATGTGACATTTCAACCTGTATATGTTGCATTAGATTTAATACTTTAATCATATAGTTATTCATTTATAACATAGCTTGTTATTTTTTATAGACTCTAACATGCATAAAATAGCCAGATAGACTCATTAAAAGAAGAGAAAATTATAAAGATAATGAAACGAGCAGCAAATTCTGACATATTTCAGTATGTCTTATTGATGACTACAATCAAACAAATGAGTGCATAACACCTAGTGGGTCATTGTCATCTGTGGGTGACAAGTGGATTGGTTGTATGCTCTAAAGTCATCAGAATAGAATTCATGAAATGTTTTACATGTCGAAAAAATAGTTGTGATTTGTTGATTGAATTGAAGAGTAATTATAGCTTGTATGAATCGTCATGATTTACACCCAAAGAGTACTAGCCATCAATTTATATATTATGTCACATAATGAGTTCATTTGTGTTGCTTAGGGTTAATTATTTAATTAAAATGTCGAACAACATTTTCAAACTCATAGATTCTGCTTTCTAAATACACCAAGAAAAATTGAAAAATATACGTCATTATTCAAGGTATTGATTTATTTATTTATTTTGCATGCATGTGTTGAAAAAAAAATTGTTCTAATAAATATTTTAAAAATGACTATTTATGAGCAATTGATGGCACACATGTCAATTCACATTGATAACAAGAACAAAATTGTATATATCGAAAGCGGTGGAACTGTAACACAATATTTTAACAGTTTGTGACTTCAACGTGTGATTTACATTCTTAATGATTGGATAAGAATGGAGTGTTCATAATAGTCGCATATTCAAATTTGCCACTTGACGACAAGAATACAAATTTATAATGCATTTACTTGGTAAATTTACAATTGTATATGAAGTGTTACTGATAATGTTATTATTCAAGATAATATTATCCCGTTCAATCGAGACATTGATACATAAAAATTTATTCAATTTGAGATATCATCTTCATGATTTTGAACAAAACTGCCAAATAATTAGAGAAATGAATGAATTGTTCAACAAAAAAAAACACTCATTATTACAAAGTGTTACCAAAAGAGAATTTGACGTATGAAAGTAGAAGTGAGTCATACTTTGTGATATGTCGACATACTCCTTCAAAAAAATAGATAACGATAACTATTATAACGACAACTCTACATAATTTTATAAAGAGAAGTTCATCTCGGGATGATATTAATTTCATAATCTTAGTGAAGATCCAACAGGCATATTTGTAGAAGCATTCGAACATCGTCATGACATTCATTGCTCGAGGAAAACTTTTATGAGAATAACTGGTGATGTTTAGAAGACGATCTAGTTGAGAGAAAACGTTACAAATGCATTAGTAAATTCATCGAGTATATCTAATTAATATTTTGTAGTGTCCTCGGTTGATGTTTATTAATTTAGATATATTGAGGATTGGTTGGGGTCTATTTTCTCTTTTATGTTTCAATATTTTAATTTTTAAGGATAGAACTCTATAGATGCATATTTTTCCTTTTATCTGTTTTTTTATTATGAGCCCTTTTTTTTTTGTTATTATTTGATTGCATGTGTTGTCTAATTTATCAATTAAAAATGAAATATATTATAATCTTAGAAAAAATGAATTCAAGTTCATCATGTACTTCAAGAACTATATATTATCATTGTGATAAATGGCGTTCTGAATACACATCAATAAGATAAAACAGCAATAGAAGAAGGTTTTATTGATATTCAAAAATAAGATACATGAAGATTACATATTTTTTCAATAAATTGATGATATATAGAAGTTCGCTCCATATAGTGTACAAGTCAAGAGAAATGTTATAGACAGAAAATTATCCAAAAGACATGAAAGCAAAAGTCATTATAGTACTACTATTGTTATGTGGTTTTATAAGTATGATATGATGACTTAAAATTGATATATTGGACAAATTTGGACTTTGTGCGTGTTTTTTGTAATATTGAAGCAGTTACTGTTGTTCTGTTACAATTATTTTAAAAATTGCAGTCATTTAATTAATTTACATCTATAAGAGTATAACTGTCTTTTTTTATCGAAAAACCTGCAACACAACAAATTATCCAAACATCATCTATTCTAGTATCAGCTTTTTGGCAGCAGCTGTGAAATTACTTCCCCAAGAAGCAGCTTGATATCTACTTCAAAAAGTAGCATTCGCCCTTATTCTCATTGTTTTTCTTTAATCATTTATGCATGAAAGTTTTGATGACTAGAATTATATTATTGTTCTCGTAATTGAAAATGGCAACAAATGGCACCTTTTAGATGGTCATCCTCCATTAATATTTTTCATTTTTTTTTATGTTCAGTGTAAGTTTTATTTGAATTAAACAACGAATTAAAGTGTCCTAGGAGTTCATTAAGACCTGATTTGTTAAAACTTGTACATATGCATTCATTATCCAAAACTCATTTCAAACACAAATATGAAGTTTTATAGTGCATCAAAAAGTTATAATCATAATAACTTTTTTAATGACAATTAATGCATATTATGCAATTTCGAATATGCTTTCTAATAGTTTATCATTTCAACTTATAATACTCTAAATGACAATTTCATAAGATATGTAATAAAATGTGCATTAGGTTTATAATTATCATGATTTTATTTCCGAGCAATCGAACCTAACATCTTGAAATTTTTACCTTGTTTCCAACCAATCAATGTTTTGAGAGTTTGAGCACATTATATTTTTTCTAATAAATTAATGCCATTTGCTAGAAATCAAACTCATCTCAAACAATTTCAAGCATCAATACCTTGTACGTCTCACCAAGTATAATGTCAAATTGGCTCTCTAAAACGTCATCCATGTCCATATACGATGTATCGAACAAACTACTATTATTGTTTCTAAAGATTAGTTATTGGATGCAGTGGTAAACTAAACTAGAAGGTGAAATAAGAATATAGAGGTTTGTTGAATTATTTATGAGATAAAAATTGAATCTCAATCCATAGACAAAGAATTAAATAGCCAGAGCTAGAGGAAAATTAGTATTTGTAAAAAAAGGGGCAAGTGCATACATACTGAAACATTGCTATTTACAAATAAAGCATCTTCTTTCATCCATTTTTTCAAAGTTTCGCTCAAATATTAAAATTCGTGATAAAACCCCAACCCATTCATTTCATTTTTATCATAACCTCAATGGTTTGATCATGGCACACATAAATGCATCAGTTTGGTAGTTCAAAAATAAAAAAAATGGGTGTGAGATTTGTAAATAGCAATATTTTGGGTGCTATGTATGTAATGATCCCAAAAAAAAAATACATTTAAAAAAAACAAGTCTGCAAACAGTAAGGAATAAAATATGTTCCCATTAGTGAATAATAAATTACAACATGGTATGAATAATAATAATAAAATGATGGGTTATTGATAGTTAATTGTTATAGATAGTGCACTCATTATTAATCAAGATACCTTGATAAAAAAAGGCATGCGTCATGAAAAGAAAATAATCAACAACATGAGAATAATATAGGTTAACACTGTCGTTGTCGGTCAAAAGTCTGGATGTGAAAAGTGAAAGGTTGCGTTAGGTAGTCGTAGTCGACAGCCGACAGCCAGCGTAAAACTTGTCGGAAAAAATCATGACATGAATCCTTTTGATCATTGTGCAAGCGCTAGGGCGTCCCCTGTAAGCGACGCATTGTATAGCCTGAATACAGTGAAAAGTGTGCAAGGGCCGCTACACCGGCGCCCGGTGTAGGTTAAATAAGCAAGGGTTCCCACATTACGGGCAAATGCGGGTAAAGAAGTTAGTACATGAAACTAATGAAACAAATATTAGGATAGGAACTTAAAATATAGGTGCTCTCAATGATAAATTAATGGAATTAGTTGATATTATGATTTATAGGAAAATGAATATCTTATGTATTCAAGAAACTAAGTGGGTTGGAGAAAATGATAAGGAGATTGATAATTTAGGTTAGGTAAGAGTCGCACTAGAAATGGTGTAGGTGTAATTATAGATAAGAGTTTGAAAGATAATGTTGTAAAAATTAATAGAGTTGGTGATAGAATTATAGCCCTTAAGATTATCATTGATACTAAGATTTTTAATATTATAAGTGTTTATGCTCCTCAAGTAGGTTTAGATACAGAGTCTAAAGATAAATTTTGGAATGACTTAGAAGACTTAATACAAATCATACCTCTTGAAGAAAGAAATTTTATTGGAGAAGATTTAAATGGACATGTCGATAGAGTGGTAAAAGACTTCGGAAATACTCATGGTGGCTACGGCTTTTGAGTAGTTAATGAAGAAGGTTGAGCTACTTTAGATTTTGTTTTAGCGTATGATTTTGTTATTACTAATATTTTATTCAAGAAAAGAGATGAGTATCTTATTACTTATAAGAGTGGATCTAATAAAACACAAATTAACTATTTTCTTATGAGAAGAGAGATGGTCGTGATTTTAAAGATTGTAAGGTCATTCTAAGTGAAAATTTAAGTATCCAACATCGTTTATTAGTTCTAGATTTTAAAATTAAGAGTTGTATAATAAAGAATACTAAGACTCATCATCATAGAATTAGATGGAGAAACTTAAAAGACAAATAAAATTATTTTTATGAGTAAATTTAAGATTTCAAAATTTGAGATATTCATGAATACGCAAATGTTCAAAAAATATATTTGAAAAGTCAAAAGAAAAAATTTTTATAAATAAAAATAGTTGGTGGTGGAATAATAATCTGCAAGAAAAGATAAAATATAAGAAGTTTTGTTATAAAAATTAACTTAAATGTAAAAACTTAGAGAACTGGAAAAAAATATCAAACGGCCCGCAGAGAGTCTAAAAGAACAATCTGTGATGCTAAAAATTTTGTTTTTAATAATCTTTATAACATATTAGATAATAAGGAGGGTGAAAAATACATGTATAAACTAGCCAAACAAAGAGAAAAGTAAAGTAAAGATTTAACTCAAGTAAAGTGTATTAAAGATGAAAATCATAAAGTATTTTTCTTAGAAAAAGATATTCAACATAGGTGAGTGAGTTACTTTGATAAATTTTTTAATGAAGTTTCTAAAAATACGATCGACCTTAGTGATCTTAATATCGTGAATAATAATAAAATGTTTCATTTTTACCGTCTCATTAGTAAAAAAAAGTTGAGGACTCTTTAAAGAAAACCAAAGGTGGAAAGTCTGTAGGACCTGATGATATCCCAATTGATGTGTGGAAATATTTAGGAGATTTGGGAGATTCTTGGCTTACTAAACTCTTTAATAGTATTTTAAAAACTAAAAAGATGCCTGAGGAGTGGAGGAAGAGTATTTTGGTCCCCACTTTTAAGAAGAAAGGGGATGCACAAGAGTGTGCAAATTATAGAGGAATTAAGTTGATGTGTCATACTTTAAAGTTATGGGAGAGGATAATTGAACATAGATTAAGACGCATCACAAAGATTTCTCATAATCAATTTGGATTTATGTCGGGCAGGTCTACTATGGAAGCTATAAAGATTTTTTGAAAAAATTATACCCTCATATAAGCAAAAAAGCTTTGATTTAGAGAAATCGTTACCTTTTCATTATCATTTATTTTATTTTATTATTGATTTAAATGTGATTGACAAAATATTTTCCTATTTCTGTTGGTTTACATCAGGGATCGACTTTAAGCCCATATCTTTTTGCTTTAGTTATGGATGGTCTTACTGGACATCTACAAGGGGATGTACCTTGGTGTATGCTTTTTGCTGATGATATTCTTCTCGTGGATAAAACGAGAGAAAAAGCCCAGGAAAAACTTGAATTATGGAGGTCTACATTGGAGTCTAAAGGCCTTCATTTAAGTAGAACTAAAACTGAATACATGGAATGTAATTTTAGCAGTAATAGCTCTAGTGGCAGAAGTGTGACTTTGAATGATTTAGATATCTTCGGTCCATTGTTCAAAGCGATGGTGATATGGATGGGGATGTTAATAGTAGAATTCAAGTTGGTTGGTTAAACAAGTTGGTTGGTTAGTTGGTTAAAGTGGAGGAATGCTTCTGGCCTTTTGTGTGATAGAAAAGTACAGCTTAGATTGAAAGGAAAATTTTATAAGATGGTGGTGAAACCTTTCATGCTCTATGGAGCTAAATGTTGGCCTTTAAAAGAGAAGCATAAAAATAAGTTAAGTGTTGTAAAGATGAGAATGATTAGGTGGATGAGTGGCTTTACACTTAGAGACAAAATGCGGAATGAATATATTCGTGATAGGGTTGGTGTAGCTGTGACGAACAAAATTAGAGAAAGTCGTCTTAGATGGTTTGGTCACATTAAACGTCGACCATCTGATGATATGATTAGGAGAGTAGATGTTTTAGATTTAATTTGTGTTAAGAAAGGCAGAGGTAGACCTAGGAAGACTTGGGCTTATTGTATTAAAAATGATCTTAATTTACTAGAACTAAATGAAAATATGACACTAAATAGGACGCAATGGAGAAAAAGGATTCATGTAGCCAACCCCACGTAGTGGGAATAAGGCTTTGTTGTTGTTGTTGTTGTTGTTGTTGATGAGAATAATATAGGCTATAATTGGTAAAGAAAAAATGGGAAAAAAGATAAAAATAATAATATAAAGATAGCTAAAAATTCCTAATAAAAGGATTAGTGAAAGGATAATAACTATTGAGCTAATTATGTAATAAAAGAGAACAATCCACAACAACATGAGAATGATAGAAGCAATAATTGGTAAAGCAAAAATTGGAAAAAAGGAAAACATAAAAATGGGAAGATAGTTAAAAAAATAGTCTTAATAAATGAAATAGTGATAGATTAATAACTATTGAGCTAATTATTAGCGGGAACATTACAAATCAAGATTTTTTTTTAAGATACGGGGCTTCTAATTAAAAGGAGCAAAATATATGATGTGAAATTCATATAAAGACTGAAGATAAACTTCTACATAGAAGGCCATCACCAAATTGGAGAAATGCCCCTAAAGTACTACACACAATAAAAGAATCATTTGAATGCTTGACAGTAAAAGGGAAATGAAACAAATTCATCATATTTAAGGGATTGTGAGCAGTGAACAGTATCAAATCATGATAAGGTAGTTGAAAAGAAAAAAAAAGAATAAAAGCAATAACTAATAAGGCAGACAAGTAAAATTATTTTAAAGATTTATGGAGAAAAAAAGGGATTTAATAAAAAAATAAACATAATCAAATGCTGCACTTGGCATCTCATAAGCATTTAATGGAAATGGATGGAAATTCATAAAGCCAAGATCAAATAGGTAGATAAGAATAATGATCATAATGATTTACTAGTTCAATACATTATAACTAGATCGTAAAGATGAGCTGTCTTATTTCAAAATATAAATAGCATTTTGAGGAAACATTACATAACATGGAGCTCTACTGATGAAATACATTTCTTGAACGTCATTTTAACATAATATGTAGAATTGATAAATATTTCTTTATAGCTCTAGCATTATGATTTTATTATGTTACACATAATAATCATTAAAGTGATATAAAATTCTACTTACACTGCAGTAAGATGCAACATTTCTTTTAATGTACTAAAACTAAGCACCAAACATTCAGAAGGATCTACATGCAACTGATGAACAATTATAGGTACATTGCAGCTGAAAGTACAAACTTAGTAACAGGACTGATGTTAACTTAACATTACTAGGAGAAAGGCAACGCCATACTTTGCAAGGACAAGACACCTGCATGTTACCCTCTCAAAGAAGACAACGGGAAACAATTAGTTACCTCTACATCCCAAGATTGAATATACAAATAGAGGGTAGTGAGTGAGATAAATAGAGAACGAACTATGAAGAACTTGAAACAAGCAGGAACAGCAGGCATGCCAAACATGGTCAAAATGGCAGTGTTGCTCTCTCCTTCCTTCATTAAGATGACTAACGTGAAAAAGAAGAAAATTCTAAAGAGGCATTTGCATACATACCAATGAATCTTATTTATTTACATATCTAACACCTGAACTTTCATATTTACAAGCATACCATTAAAATCTAGAACATCACATCAAGCATACCATCAAAATCTAGAACATCACATCAAGCATACCACTATTACTTACTTTTTACAAGTGAAATACACATTTTCATGCATAGGCTCGTGACAAGAATTTTGTGTTATGCTTGTAAACTTCCCTATTCTAAATAGTTAATGAATGCAGAGTTCTTAATGCTCCCATTTGATGAAGTCAGACTATAGCTGGCTTAAAAAGACTATCGCATTCTTTTCTCTTTGTTCATGTAGTAGTTGATTGCCTCACACGCCTAACCTCAATAGTTTTTATCTAATTGATTTATCATTTGTCGTTAAGTATAATGCATTATAAATGGGTTATATGTTATCAAAATCCAATTAAGCGCTAGTTATCTAAACAAATTTGTATGGGAGTATCCTTTCAAATTTTAAGTTATAACCTGCTAAGATAGGGGAAAATGCCTGAAAAGTACCTTCCGAATGTTAGCAAGGTTTAATCCGCCTTTTCCCAACACTTTGCTAATTGCATGTGAGGGGATGCTCATCTCAACATACGAAGGCAATCTGCATCACCACAAACAAGATATGCTTACTAAAAGCTGACATATACATGAACTAACAGAAATGATTAAGAGAACCGCTGATTACAGTATGCCAATACGGTTGAAGCAAGAACAGCATAAAAATGTAAAACAATAACAAAGTGAACAAATAACAATATCATTTGGAATTTACAGAATGGGTACATTAATTATAGGGAAAAAAAACATACCCTCCATAAGACTTTGATGGGTATGATGAAAGGGAACCATATGCGCTCTCTCCAGCCTTGGCACAAAAAAATACAGAGACGCGTCAAATGATCGAATCATGCACAGAAGGGTATATTATACAAAGGATTAGACTAACAAAATCCAAAAAATTAGTAACATTGCATTATAATAGAGGACTAAAATACCTGCAGAGAGCTGTAACCATAAATACTGCTGCTAGAAAGCAGCCCCAACCCACTTCCAGGTTCCGTTCTATGATCATAGCCCATATTTCCAACACCTTGACCGCTGGACAGTAGAGGTGGCACCGACAAACTGCTATTGTAAAGAGACTCAGAGGTAGGTAGAGCATCATTTCCATCTTTATCTTTAAGAGCATCCTCCCTCAACCTAAGTATAATCTGAAGTAATGCATCTCTCACCCTGCTTGCCTCACCAGAAATCTAAGGCAATTTGAAAGCAAAAAATCAAAACTGCAATGCATTCCCTAATCGAATTGAAGAAAAAATACTTTGATTCGAGATAGACAAACCTCTACACGTTCTTCATCAGAAGAAGATTTTGACCTTTCGCTCTTTGAAATGCGAATCTCAGCCTTTGATTTTTTGCGCATTTCATTTATAATCGAACCACCCTTACCGATAAGGCAGCCAATCACTTTCGTCGGTACGAGAAGGCGAATAGCCACAGATTCATCATCTTCATCATGTATCTTTCCTTGAAGCAACAACACAGCCTCGACTGCAGCTGATTTTACATCATCTATAGACTGCACTTACAGATCACAAATGAGAAAATTATCACGGATAATAAGAACAATAAGCACACGACCAAAAGTATGTATTAAACCAAACCTCTGTGGAAGAAACGGTGATGATACACTCGTCATTTTTTCTCTTCGTATCATCAACTTCAACACGTGCGCCACTGGATTGCCTCACAGATTTTATCGTGCTCCCACCTTTTCCAATAACACGTCCGATCTTATCTGACGGACACAAGACTCGGATGACAAATTCCTCTGAGCGAGATGGGCCACCATATCCAGATAGAATAGGAAGGGTTGATGAGTACAAGGGCCAGTTACCGGTGGAGTCAGTGTATCCCGGAAGTTCGGGCATGTGTGTGGCACCAATAACTGGGGGCACGGATCTTGGAGGGGCAACAATTGCATCAGTGCTATGGTAGAAGTTACTAGATGGGTAAATAGGAACATCAGATGGAATGATTATGCTGGGTGGGATTTCTGGAACAGTTGTATCAAGAGAAATTTCTTCCTTTGGAGAGAATTTATACATAATTGTTGAAACAGCAAGGAGAGCATTCTTCACCGCTCCAGGATCACCAGTTATCTGTTAAGTTGTGAAAAATAATAAATGATAGTAATAAAAAGGCACAGATGTGATCCATAGGAGGTATTTATGAAAACTTTGTTGGCCAAAGAGCTAGATCATAGAATCAGCATAGCAGACTAGAAAAACAAAAGAGGTTCGGTAAGAAGTTCAAATAACTACATTGAATGAAATAAACAATTCACACATGCTTGAATCCACAGCATTAGCCCCCTAGCATGTTCTTCGTCCCCCACATAATAAGTGAAGAGTGTAAATAGTAAATATTAAATATGCAATATCTCGCCCTCCTCTATCACAAATAAAAAAAAAATCCCTCCCAACTCTCATGCCCCTCTTCCTTTAGGCCCTATCCTGCCCCTCTGTCACCGTCCTTAACTTCTACCAACATCCTGCAAAATTAGAAGCATTAACAATTGGCACAATACATGTATTATCTCTCTCCTTCACCGCATTCCCAAATCCATCCCTCCATATCACTGTCACCATTGTACCTCTTCCTCACACTCTATTCGCTCCTTCCACCAAAATCCCTCTCCGTCTCCCACACCCTCTCGTCTCACCCTTTCTCCATCCATCCTTCCACTCCTCTCCCTCTCTACCCTCATCAACTCCACAAATTCCCTTTTTTCCTGCCACCCACCTTCCCAACCCACTCCTTAATCATTCAATCTCCCCTCCCCACCCCTCCATCTCTATCATGCATCTATTCAATACCACCCTTCATTAACATCATGCTTCATATGCTAAAAGTGATGTTGATTGAGCAATCAAGCTAAGTGAATTTAATTTAGAAAATATCAATTATTAAATAAACAAAATCTATTCACCTGAAGAAAGTTATCAAAGCTCATAGCACAAGAATGAGCAGCATTGCTAACATCCTTCGGGCTAATCTTTATAACCGCCTTGGTTTTCGCCCTTAACTTCTTGATAATTGATCCAGATTTTCCAATGATATTAGAGGCCTGACTGGTCGGAACAAGCAGCTCAACTTCTTCCCTACCTTGTTGGTCAACATCCTCCATGTTCGACAGAGCATTTATAATAGCAGCATGAACTCTCAACAAGCCTTCTTGGGCGGGGCAAAGAGGTTTGGTGATCTCATCCTCAACATCAACAGGATCCTTATCCTTCACATAACAGTACACAATTATAACCCTCTTCTGAGCACCAGGAAAGGGATCAACAACTTTGATCTTGGAATGTGTCTCTTGTCTAATGGAATTGATCACTTTACCACCTTTGCCAATTACACTTCCAATAACATTGTCTGGACAAAGTATTCGGTAGAAAACCAATTCTCCATCATTAAAATTCTCCTTGTTTCCAACTCTCCTCTTTTGATTTTTTCCTGCACTATCACCGTCCCCATGACGATATCGTTTGCCAATTTCAGCCATTCAGAAGAACTTGAGCACCCAAATACTGCATAAAAGAAAAGAAAAAATAAAAACCATACAAATAACTAGAAATATAGCTGAGCTACACATGCCGTGTATCAAAACCTTGCAACAAAACAAGTAAAGGGTTTATTTTTCTTTTTC
This sequence comes from Phalaenopsis equestris, assembly GCF_001263595.1. Lineage (NCBI taxonomy): Eukaryota > Viridiplantae > Streptophyta > Magnoliopsida > Asparagales > Orchidaceae > Phalaenopsis > Phalaenopsis equestris. Next base: position 832,089 of record NW_018165012.1, on the reverse strand, counting down.
CGTGGGATAATTGTAGCAAATAGGGTTTAAAGAGATAAATAAATGCATACTTAGCTAGCAAAAATGTAAATAAGATACTGGTAAATTACGCTGATAATATCAGTGAAGGTAGCAATGATCAATAATTCAAAGGCTTAAAAGCATCCATAGTCTTCAGGATGCAGGAAAAAAAAATATATTCACTCCATATTATTCTGAGCAACACATTCCGTGTATCAAAACCTTGCAACAAAACATTTAAAGTGTTTATTTTTCTTTTTCCGTGGTATAAACTGTACCAAATAGGGTTTATAGAGATAAATAAATGCATACTTTGCTAGCTAAAATTTTAGTTGAGAAACTGGAAAATTACACTGATAATATCAGTGAAGCTAACAAAGATCAATAATTCACGGCTTAAAAGCATCAATAAATTTAAGGATGCAGGAAAAAAACATATTCACTCCGTATTATTCTTCATAGTGCCTGCTTTGTGAATAAACAGTAAAATATATCAGGATTCACAAAACTTATACATTATGATTTGAAAATCAAGTTTTTGGCTGGTTATTGTTTTATCAGTACATTTCAAGACTCCTATAGATGTAATTCAAATTATTTTTCTTTTTAAGTTTACATTCATTTTTTAATATCAAAAGCTTCAATTAGCACAGCCAGAACTCTGAATAGCCCGAGTAGAGAATTCAAAAACCAAGCTGGAGGCCATCAGATAACCTTATGGTACTCAATAGGCCTCAGCAAACCTGGTCAGGGTTTGCTGAAGCTCAATGAAGCTGGAATGCATGTCGTCAAAATTCACAAGAGCCAAAATAGATCCATAAGGAAGATTGGTGGAATTTGTTGAAACAAAAACAGCATCTGTGACTTCTCAGAGACTGCTGCCCTCATTTTTAGCGACCTCGGACATTAATAAGTTAAATCTCAATACATCTGAAGACTTTGCAGAGCATTTGAGGTTTTTTGTTGAATTTGTAATCCACCTAGACCTCTCATTATAACCAGCACATTTAATTATCAAGTTCAATATTTCATTAGACCCTTTTATCCAATTTATAAGAAACCAAGCACGTCCTATAGTGTACATGGGTGAAGCATCGGAGCAAAGCTCCACTTTTGCTGAGGAAATACGCTAAAAGAACACTGCTTTTATAGTAACCCGATATGTACCAAAAAATTCATAAAAATTACAAAATATAAACAAGAAACCTGTAGATTAGACTAAGAAGTATAATATGAACCGAGCCAAAAAGAGTCAGCACCTTCCTCGCAGGAAAAAGGAGCAAAACCCTACCGAAAACATACCAATCAGGTAAATCAAAGTGCAGGGAATCAAAATCAACTTAAATGAGTATTTCTAGCATATAAAATAGAAATAGACCAATGATAATGGTGTGATTGCACAAGAAAAAACTTACTAAATAATAGGACCACGTGCGGACGGAGCTTTATATCATGAAAAAATCAAAAACATCGACAAAAACAATCAGTGATTGTATAATATTTATCCAAAAAAAACTATACCAGCGCCGAAATGAAGATTTGAACAAAGTAGGAAACGGATCCAAACCATGCGACAAAGATCCTGATCGGGGACGCGAAAAACAGGAAGGAGGAAAATCCTCACCTCGGCGTCTTGGAGCACGACTGGCTGAAGAGAAGACAGGGAAAGAACAGGTTCTCGTATCGAAAGCGGTGGTATGGCTTATAAGGCGGCAGAAAGCAACAGAGCGATTCGGCTTATGAGAAGCCTTCAAACCCTAGCCTTGCCTGTCCGGAAAGGAATTGATGAAAAACTGGGGCTTTTATAGATGTACCCATTAACATCCAAACCCTGTGCTTTTACATATTTAACATTTATATTTAATTTTTTATGTTTATGCTGACCAAATTTTTTCCCTCTATCAAAATTATCACTGTGTGTGTGTGTGTGTGTGTGTGTGTGGGGGGGAATTGAGTCTATATTTTGACATATCAACTATTTAAATATAATTTTTTATATTTAAAATAGTTTGTGCTTTTATTTTTATAAAATTAATAATAATGTTTTTTTTTATGTAATATTAAAAAATTTAGTTTCTAAAATGCAAAATTAAAATTTGAATATTATATTTTTAATTACATAAAAATTGTGTGGCAGGTATAACTTTCTTAACGTAGTTGTGTATATTGTAGTTGCTAAGTGAATTTAAAGAGTTCCCTTGTGAGAGGCAAGGTATCAATATATTAAAATTTTAATTTTTTTAAAATAATAATTTGTGATTATTTTATATGTTTAATTATAGTAAAATAAATGTTTAATGGCTATCACTTCTTTTTTTCCCTTAAGCTAAGATATAGTTATTAGGTGTATGTTTACATGGGATTTGCTATGAGTAGTTATTTTTACCTCGCTTCTTTATTGAAACATGTTCATAATATTTTGGTTTTTTTTTTATCAATTTTGGAAGAGAAAAATTAAATCTAAAATCAAATAAAGTTAAAGTTACAATAAATAATCGAATATGTATTTTAACGATAGAACAAAAATAGACAGATGAATTTTATCTTTATTTTTATTTTATCTAAATAATGTGCATCTCTACTTGTTATATGCTATACAAATCAATGTGTTTGTTTTTTACATTATTTATATGATTTATCTAATTTAATTTTCAAACTACCGAATTCTACTTTGAAATTATGGTCATGCGTAATAGCCCTTTAGAATTTTGTTAGTGATTCCAAAATGATGTTGGGTTTTATTAACTTAAGATATTGACATGTTTTGATCTTTTTATTAGCCATAAGAAAAGTGATCCTAGATTGGAGTGTTAAAAGAAATGAATCTAGTGTTTTAAATGATGTCATCATTTGAGTAATTTTTAGAATTGTGTTAAAATTTCAAGCAATTTTAACTTTTTGCTCAAACGAAGCATTGTTGGAAATAATGAGATGGTTTGAGAGAATTTTTAAATCTAAGTTCAAATTTTCACAACAATATCTCCCATGACATCAACATTAAAAATTCCTTCAGGATTGTATGCCATTGACTTTTTCTGAATAGAGTCAAGCTGTTTTTTTTCTAAAATTTAAGAACTCTTAGGTTATAATTCATTCGCTCTATGCAATTTTAAAGCAAAGTTAGGATATCAGTAAGGTGATTCTTCTATCACATGTCAAGCAATACTTATTAAAGTCTCTACCCAATAGTAAAACCATTTTATCCAGATGTTGTGAGTGGAAATTAGATTAATAAAAAAATTTTGAGTTGTTATAAAGAGCCTAATTATGTTATAGTCTATATTAATATTTGCTTATATGTATTAGGCTCAATCACCATTGGCTTATGCACTTTACATTATGTTGTCACCTCTTATTAGAGGTGGTGTGTGATCACCTTCTATAAGAGAAGAGAAATGTTGCATCTCGTCCTTATTAATGGTTTATTTGGACCAAGAATGACATTTCATAAAGTGGGCGATAAAACTGGTGCTTGAATTTTAACTTCTTTAAAATTTATATTGCTATTATTTATTTATTTAAAGTAAAATAATAAAATTATTATAGTTGACACAAACTAACATGTATATTTGAGAAAAGTAAAATCTCATTATAAAATGCTTATAAAGCAATAAATAAGCAATTAATAAATGAAGTTTTAGCATCAACCAAAATCAATTAGAGAACAAGGTTGCTCCAATGTCAATATTTATGATGCAACATTTTTAATAAAAGGATGGTTGAAGTATTGCCCAAACAGGAAATAAGTTGCCACTATACAAGGTAGATTTCAAAAACTTACAGATATAATTACTCTATAAGGCACAATTTAATATATACTTTTATAAGAATAATCATTCAAATTGTGATGCGAAAATATTTACGAATCTCATAGAGACCCTTCTCATTCTATTTTTATATTAATTCTTCATGTAAGTTTACATCTGCATAAATTAATTTGTGATGGGAGTAGGTATTGAGTTTCAACTAGTATGTATCTTATATTTTTTAAGTGGGTGGCGAAACCAGAGTGGGGTGGGGTGGGATGGGGTAGGACTTTGTAAGCACAATGAGAACATTTTGCAACTTCTAAGAGTAGTATTACCATTATTATTTGTAGTATGATCACTGTTGTAGTTTTGCTAATAGGTTAAAGTCTTCGCCTTTAACTTCCTAGTTCTAATAATTAGAAATAATGTGCCTTTAAGTTATGTACTTCAAGATCATTTTTTATGTTTAAGTGTTTGGATTATTTATAAGGCAAAAACCTTTTGTCACTTGCATGCTCATTTTTTTTACGTCTTTATCGATTTAATGGGCAAAACAATATTTGATATTTTTTTTTTAGTTTGAGTTGATATACAGACAATTTTCAAATATGTAAAGATTAATGGCGATCAAATCTGCATACATATAAAAGATATTGTCCTTGTATCTCAACTGCTTAAACAAGATTTAACAAATTACATGTATTTTTTTATTAGTCCAACTATAAAATGTTTTAATGTCATGCAAAATATTTTCATTATTTAAATTTCTCTTACTTTAATGCATTGTTAACATCAATTATTATTATTTTTTTTAATTTAACCTTGAATGAATGTTAAATCTTGAGTAATTAATTACTCTCCTTTTAATTTTACCCCCACAAAAATACTTAAACACATATCCTTCACAATCTCTTGGGTTTTCAAACTTTAATATTGAAGTGTAGTTTATAGAGTTATTTGATATATGTAATACAAAATATAATATGTTTAATTTTGATACGCATGAGTTGAAAATGATATTTGCTCTATCAAAAGTCTTGAAACATATCACTTATAGTGGGACTCATTCTCTATACACAACAAAAAAATGATGAGTGTGTTTGAAGGAACATATCCCTTTAAATATAATCTAACGTGTAAATCTATGAGTGATCTTAAAGCACTCTGAGGGAGCTTTGTACGGAATATCTGTGTGTGTGTGTGCGCGCGTGTGTGTGACCAAAAGAAAATATGTTAAGATTTTCACACATATTTTACACTGATTTTGATGATATTGCACTTTAAAGAAGAGTATTTTGTATGTTTTGTTGTAAATATGTGAAATTATGGTCATTGGAGCAAAAATATGCAAAAAAGAGCGAATTTGAAGCGAAAAAGACAAAAATATGAAGATTTGAACTAGGGCGCCGACGGCGGGTTTTTCCCGAGAGTTCAGAATCAATTATTCCAGAAGACCGTCGACGCGTCCTCGAGGTCCCCGACGGCGAGATCGGCGGTTATCTCAACAGGTGCATTGAATGTGGATGATTTTTTAGGGGATGATTAGGAAACTCTTGGGAAAACTCTTCTACAACTTTAAGAGAAACTTTTGGCCGAAAATAAGAGGAGTTCGGGAGAGGAGTTTGCTGGAGGAGGAAGTTGTAGCGCTGAGGTTTTGTTGTTTGTAGAGTGTAGAGAGTTTAATTTAGGGTTAGTATTGTGAGGAATTCTTCAAGAGATTGTAAGGTTGGAGGGAAAGTGAGGGATTTCTTCCTCCTTGCCGCTTCGAAGAAGAATTCTGTGTGCAAAAAGAAAGGTTCTTCCTCCTTGCCGCTTCGAAGAAGAATTCTGTAGATTTTAAAGAAAGGAAGAGATTTAGAGGAACTTCGAGGAGTTTGCTTGGGGAAGAATTAGAGATAAGTGGTATTTACTTATTGTAGTTTGTATGGCTTTGTTTTTATATATAAATTTCGAGTTTTGTTATATCTTCCTCATGAGTTCTGAGTAATTTTCTATGTTTTTCTCATTGTTTTGAGATTTTGTGAAATGGTGATTTGAATTGGTTGAGCCTTTAGAATGTTAAAGAAGTTGTGATGATCTTTTCACTTCGACCTTAATTACTTTCAATCTGGTCAATTGATTTGTTAAAATATGTTGAGTTTTATAACTAAAGTGAAGATTACATCCGAGATTCAGGGAGGTCAAAGTCCTTTGAAGTTGGGTGCAAATAAATAGGGAAATAAAATTTGCGGGCATAGAATTGGAGATTTTAGAGTGACAGACTAAAATCCTCAATTCGGTCCTATCGTTTGGGTGCTGAAAGATGTTAGCCCTCAGGCGAGGGGAACGTGGGAGCTCCAAAGTGAGAGCCGGTATCCTCCCAGCCTAGCCGCAAATTCAGTAAACAAGCGTAGAATTAGTCAATGTTTTTTATGTCTGGACCAAAGGGTAAAGAATAAGTATGCTCCTATTTGGCACAATCCAATATGAACTAATTCACTTTAATTTCTTGACAAGGAGAATGATGTTTTCTTATATATTGAACTTCACATTATAAACTTTATTAGTAAAATTAGTTATTCAAGAGTTATTAAAATTACATATTTGTTTAAATTGTCTATCAGTGACATATAAGAAATTTAAACTATATTGTTGTGATTAAGTATTGATTTTCTAAAATATTAGTTCGTAGCCTCTAATATTACTCTCTGTAGGATCGATATCCAGGACTCTGTTAGAGACCTATATTACTTGAGCGATATGTATACTTGCGTTGATAAGTGTGACTTTGCAATTAATGAATATTTTATATATAATATTTTATATATAATATTTTATATATATCTTTATCGAATCTATAACCACTGTCAAGTTTTTGACGTCGTTGCCGGGGAATTAAATCTTCTAGCAGCAGTACAAATTTTTGTATTTTTAAGCATATATAAAGTCGTTGTCACTGTGCGCGCGCCGCATACTCAAATCATTTGGTCGGGCATCTGCTTGTCAGTTGTAAGTTTCATTTTGTCTGAGATTCGATTTCCCCCGAGTATAGGGTGTGGTACTCAAATTCTCAAGCGCATAAGAGATGATTGGGGCTTGTATAATAGCCTCCGACCATTCCTTTAAAATATATATGTATATACATCCCCCTCCTTTAAATGAGAGGTGAGTTCATCGTTGATATTTTTCTTAATCATGAGATATACATAACATTGGGGCTAATGGGGATTTGAATAATTTGGTGGACCATATGATATATAGGCAAAACACACTTTTCTCGAATTTCATGTTAGCATGAAATGTATCGTGATTAATAGCATTTTAATGGTCCAACCAATATAAGAACAATGAATTAATTTGTAAGAAATTTCAAAGCTTTTATTTTACCATCATGCCATGCAAGGTGATGGAAGGACCAATTGATACATCAAGTTTTAACATAAATAAAAACATCAAATCCATGCAAAAAAGGCTTTGAAGTAATGTCATGGACGACTTGAAGCGAGACATCATACTTGGTTGTGTTTTTTAAATGATAATGGATTTTATGAATTTGATGCACGCTTCTAAACAATTTGTGGGTTATTTTCTTTAAGTAAGGTGTAAAAGTATCGTTGATGAGTAAGCTAGCAACTGGTGTTTGAAAGGCCAAAATAAATGCATCTAATATTTTTAAAGATTCAACATTTGCTAAAATTTAAACGGTTATTTTCTTTAAATAAGATGTAAAAGTATCGTTGATGAGTAAACTAGCAACTTGTGTTTGAAAGGCCAAAATAAATGCATCCAATATTTTTAAAGATTCAACATTTGCTAAAATTTAAACAAATTTTGCTTTTGTCTTAAATAATTCATCACATGTTATGGCATATTCTCAGAGAATAGTCGAGATGTGAAATACATTTTTTTTTCATAATGGGCCTTATTCCAAAAAAATTGATGACAAGCACTCATACGAAATTGACATGGCAAGCCAGATGGCCTATTCTAAATCAGCTCGATAACTTGGTCCTCCCAGCAGTAAAAATTGTCTTCAAGCATCTTAGCTAAGGGAATAATTCTTCTACAACCTTCAATAATAGCACCCGACTTGTCGAGAGTAAGAGGTTATCATAATGCTACTGCTACTGTCAGTGACAAAGTCAAAAACATTTCAATGACATGCAATCCTACAATTATCACGTACTTCTTCGTCTCTACTTAAACTTGCACGCGAAGATGTGCGAGAGGAAGGTGGATTGTGGTGCACCGGACAAAACATTTTTATAAGTGGCATCGCTATCAAAATGATTGTAAAAAAAAATTGTTCATACTTATGACAAGCAAGTTGTTATTATTAGTCATTGGAGCATTCCACTTAAGTAACTAAAAAATGTGTAATGTGAATTCTATATATGCTGGAGCGGATTGCTCTTTTAAATGATCATCAATTTCATTTAGGTCCAACTTCCCTGCAGACCTTATATAGTACCTCTTATTATGAGAAAACTCCTGACCCAAAAGCACTTAAATATATGTTGAACTACGAAATAAATTCAAAATAGTTTAAGTTTATTATGGATCACTTTTTATGGATTGAATAATTATTAATTATCAGGCTTTATCTTCTAACCCTTATTTGGTTTGAGCAGAGGATAACAAGCCATTCAAGCACTAAACTTGCGTAATGCCATAATGACATAAGGTAACTCCACCCGAGATAGATCCTTTTTGGTGAATTATGACTATGACTAAGAAAGGATCCTCAACAGTTTATGGTTCCACCCATGACATTAAATAGGATGGTAGCTTCATTGATAGTCCCCTTAACTTGAGATAGAGAATCACTTAACGAAATGATCAAGGCATCCGCTCATTGTCGATCGCCATACGGATGGGTGCGATTTAATTTAGGGTAATATTGTATTTAGAAAATAGGTATTTTAATTTGAAGAATATGGGGTCAAACTGATCCAATTGATTCCTATAGTTTGAATAATTAAGCTAATCACGAGTAATGTACAACCCTGAAAGATAATACACTACTTGATAATAAGCTCAATTAAATAAACTATAGAAATAAATGACTTCCGTTTGATCTGCAAGTTTGCATGATGATCGACAGATTCCCCTATTTGATATGGGAGTGAAATAAGGTTTATTTTAATTATGGGTTATTTTAAGTTCCCTATGAGGGGCAAGCCCCTATAGTTAAATGCATCTTATGCAAACAGATCACTTAAGAAAACTCTCGATAAAAATCATGAATTTTTTGTTTTCGTGAGTTCAAAAGGAAGGGTTTTCAACGAACATGATTGTGGAGTTTTCAATATGGATTGGTTCAAAAGTGAAAGATTTTGTTTTAAGAATTAAATGAAGAAAAGTATGGGAGATTAAATATCTAGGGTAGGTTCTTGGTAATCCCCCAAACTAACCTAATGTTTGGCTCAATTTAAGATGGTATTAATTTAAATTAACTCTTATCAGTTTTATTAAGCAGGGCTTAAATTTGTGTAATGATGATCTACACAAAAAGCCTAGAAAGATAGGAGGTTTTACGTTGAGTGACTACCTTAGAATCCTAAAACAATTTAGGACATGCTGCATATCGGGACTATGCAGGAGTCTAACAAAAAGGGAGGTTTTATGTCATGAAAGATAACCTCATAATCCTAAGGATTTTTATTTAAACTAAAGAAAGGGTCTTGAACGAGTTGCCCATGAAGCCTGCTCCAAGTTCCATGTTGAAATGTCTTCAAGTCATCAAGTCTTCAGGTCCTTCAATCTTATTATTAAAAATTTTATTTGTTTTGATAATTTTATAGTGAATTAATTAAAAGGTAGTGGAGGTATAGTTCAAACATAGGCCAAGGCTAAGTTCACTAAAGCTAAGTAATTCCCTAGTATTATGATTCCTAGGTTCTCCATAATCTAAACAACTTTTATTCCTTCATTATTTGTCATTAACACATACATTCTATGTCTGATAAAAACATTAAAAGAACATACATTGAGATACATAGAGCAATAAATAGAGCAAATAAAGAAATAATGTTTTATCAAATTTTTATTAAATTTTAATTATTTAATTAGTGGTAACCCAGTCAAGATGTCTATGGCTCCGTCGTCCCGGGTCGCCGGATGCTCTAGTTTACTTAGTCCGAAAGATGGTTATCCACCAGGACTGATAGATTTTTATCAACATCCACAGAATGTATCATCTAAGGAATCTTCGTAAACTAAAACAAAAAGAAGTTTAAGTTGTGTTATGTGATCTTTGTGATTAAGATTTGATTAATTATTGAATTACTTCATCAATTTTAGGATTGAAATATTTTAGGTTGTTTACATCTTGTTGTCAGATTTTAAGTGTTATATTTTAGTTATTTTTGTTCACTTGTTATTACTTATGTGAAGTTGACAACTTTGAAGCGGACTTAACCTCAAAGATATGCTTTAAAGCCTTGTTGTATTAGTTTTAGTTTAAGTTTTAATGTGTTTTATGTAAATTTTACCCCTCCAAATGTATTTTATTTTTTTCTTAATTGATATTCAAGTTGAGGGGTTTAGGTTTGACTTATGCTTAAGGTTTTACCTAAAAGGTTCTTCTATGTTCAACCTATGGGTTAGGTTCTAACCTAAGGTTTAGGGTAGGTTTAGCTTAAGGCTAAGCTATGACTTAAGTTGGTTTTACCTAAGGATTAGGGTTGGATTAGAGTTAACTAACATAAGATTTATGGTAACTAATCCTATTGGTTTATGGTTAACTAACATAAAGTTTAGGTTTATTAATCATATTAGTTTAGGGTTAACTAACCCAAGGTTTAGGTTAACTAATCCTATTAGTTTAGAGTTAACTAACATAATGTATAGGTTAACTAATCTTATCAGTTTATGGTTAACTAATCTAATGTTTAGGCTTAGCTAATCCTATGGATTATCCTATGGACTTAGCTAATCCTATGGATTAGGGTTAACTAACCTAAGGTTTAAGCTTAGCTAATCCTATTGGTTTAGGGTTAACTAACATAATATTTAGGCTTAGTAATCTTATTGGTTTAGGGTTAACTAATCCTATTGATTTAGGGTTAACTAACATAATGTTTAGGCTTAGCTGAGGGTTAACTTTAGGGTTAACTAACATAAGGTTTAGGTTAACTAATCTTATTGGTTTAGGGTTAACTAATCCTATTGATTTAGGGTTAACTAACATAATGTTTAGGCTTAGCTGATCCGATGGATTATGATTAACTAATCTAAGGTTTAGGTTAACTAATCCTGTTAGTTTATGGTTAACTAACCTAATGTTTAGGTTACTTAATCATATTGGTTTAGGGTTAACTAATCTAAGGTTTAGGCTTAACTAATTCTATAGGGTTAGATTAACTAATCATATTAGTTTAGGGTTAACTAACCTAAGGTTTAGGTTATTTAATCTTATTGGTTTAGGGTTAACTAATCCTATTGATTTAGGGTTAACTAACTTATTGTTTAGGCTTAGCTAATCTGATATATTAGGGTTATTAAACAAAAGGTTTAGGTTAACTAACCTAAGGTTTAGGTTAATTAATCATATTGGTTTAGGGTTAACTAATCTTATTGATTTAGGGTTAACTAACCTAAGGTTTAGGCTTAGCTAATGTAACTCCAAAGTTGGCTAGCCAAGTCTTGGGTTTAAATTGGGTTCACCCTAAGGGGATGAATTCATATCAGTCCCACTACTGCTAGGAGACCAACATGTATCCTAAATAGACTAGTCTAGGTTTAGCTTAAGCTCGGGTTAGGCTAACCTAACCTCACTCAAACCTACTCCCCTAATTAGTGAATTATGATTATTAAAATGGTTTTAAATATGATTTTAAGGTTTCAAAAATCTATTTAAAATCAAAGAACAAAATCAAGGAGGATTTGGAAGTTCAACATTTATTATTATTTTTTTAATTATTTACAAATTAATCATTTAAATAATCTTTTTGAATGATTAAATTGATGTATTTATAGATGCCACGATCAAACTATTATTTTTTTAATTATTTAAAATGACTTTTTTTTACTTGAAAAAAAGAAATATCCCTACAGAGGAATCAAAATGACTTGAAAAAAATCTAAGAATGTTGTTTCCAAGCCACTTAATGTCTCTGTCAAATTTCATATGTTTCTCATTTATATTTTAATTTTTATGATTTAAATACTCATAAGCTTAAAGAATGTAATTTAAAAATATTTAGATTATAAAAAATTATGATTTTAAAATTAAATACTCCGCTGATTCTCAACAAAATTGTGTGTTCTTGATCTCGTTTTGTTCAGTTCGAAGAGTAGATCACATCCATACAGATACTTGAGTATTTTGTGATCTACTTTTCGATCTGGAAGGAAGAGAAATTCGGAATTATCGTTTCAATTTAAGAGATATACCTGAGCCTAAGAGGTTTGTCCTCAATTAAGTTTGAATAAGTAGATCTTCTTGAGCTTATCTAACTCTTCGTGGCGTCATTCTAACGTGATTTTCGCGTCGGGTTGGAGGTTCACCGGAATTTAGCTCGATTTTGGCTTTTCCGGCGACGTCGTCGGTTTTCGGCGAGGGCAGGGGTGGAGGAGCTATTGTTGTGTGTAGTGAAGAAAGAATCGTGGCTTTTATAGGGAAAAAAATGAGTCAGGAGTGAGAGACATGCATGACTTTAGATTTTTTATTTTTTATATTTTTTTTATTTTATATTTTGACGGCGGGTTCTGATGGGAGGATTTGGGAAAGGAGGGAAAAGATTTTATTTTATTTTTATATTATATATATTATTTATTTATATTAATATAATCTATTATTATTATATGTTAATAATATAATATATATATATATACTTGTAAAAATAATACAATATTAATGCTATAATTATATTTCCAATATTTTTCATTCGGATACAGTTTTAAGGTGAAGTGAATATCTTCCCTAGGTAAAATCGATGTTCTGGGCACGCTTACGTGATCCGTTTTTTCATCCAGGGTCTTTCGGATGACCTTCTGATGATCGGGTAAAAAATATGTCAATTTAATTTTCTTCGAATTTTTTGTTCGCGATGGGCTGTTTTGGAAATTGCTCATGGGCCAATTAAATTGATTTGAATTCATTTGAAATTGGATCTAGACATGTTGAATTTGAAATTGAGATATTTGATTGGTCATGAAGCTCAATTTGACGATTTTGGTCAAAGTGAGTGAATTTGGTCAAATTCAACCTAATGAATGGTCAAGAATTGATTTTAGGGGTGTTTGAGATGATTTTGAAGGATTTAAAATTTTTTTGTGGATAAGTTGCATTTCGATAATTTTTGTCGACTTTCATCAAAGTGGTCAAAAGATTGATTCAAAGACTCGATGTGGTTTAGAAAGAAATTTGGAGTCAAACTACAGTGTTCGGACTCATTTTCGATCAATATGGAAGGTTTTACGATCCCCGAACCATTTTTTAGTATTCGTTATTTTGCTGTCGATGTGTCAAAAAGTTATCCGAAAGTATGACAATATTACAATCAAAATTCTCAGGAAGACATAATGAATGATTTGATGTGATTTTTACGGCTTATCAGTGACTCTGAGAGATTTCGAAAATTTTGATATTTTGGGGGTCTGTCGGCACTATTTTTGGTGTGGGGTTTGCCCGTAGGAAGCTGTCGGTCATCGGAATTGAAATCCCGTTGCCCGCTTCGGAAGGACGTTTTTTTTTTTAAATTTTAGTTTTGAAAAAGATGAAGTCAAACTGACCCCATAATTTTCATAGTTTAAATGAAAGAGCGCTTTACCTTAAACCCTGTATCTATCCCGAAGGATGAATACAAGAATTGAGGGTGAGGCTCGATCAAATAAACTAAAGAAAGTTATGACATCCGTTTGGTCTGCGAAACCAATGTATTGGCCGACAAATTCCTCTATTTAATATAAGGAATTAAATAGAGTTTATATTATGCTGGGTTCGGAGAAAGCTTCCTATAAGG
>NW_018165012.1:801746-805188 GCF_001263595.1 Phalaenopsis equestris | reverse complement strand
GGAACTTGTCGGCCAATACATTGGTTTCGCAGACCAAACGGATGTCATAACTTTCTTTAGTTTATTTGATCGAGCCTCACTCTCAATTCTTGCGTTCATCCTTCGGGATAGATACATGATTTAAGATAAAGCCCTCTTTCATCTAAACTAGGAAAATTATGGGGTCAGTTTGACTTCATCTTTTTCAAAACTAAATTTTTTGAAACGTCCATCCGAAGCAGGCAACGGGATTTCAATTCCGATGGCCAACAGCTTCTTACGGGCAAACCCCACACCAAAAATAGTGCCGACAATGATGCAATGTATTGACGTTCAAAAAGTGTACAACAGTGTAAGACTTTCTTATGGTCTGAAGGTCCTATGGGAATACTCATAAGTGTTCCCTTATGTAATTTCTAATCTTTGTATTAAAGATTATTGATCACATATAGAACCAACATAAAGAACAGAGATTTGGTTGAAATGTCTGAGGAGAAGGTGAGTACCATTTTTAAGATGCTAAGATAGTCATTAGGAAAGTCCTAAAGCTATATCCTAGTCACTAAAGGAAATACCCAAAACCCTCACCCAAAAGTGAAGTCAACACTCCTCTGGGGTCTTTGTGACTTTCTTCCAACCTTGAACCTCTTATTCTTCCTCTCTTAAAGTGCATCCTTCAACTCATTCTCAAACAACTTCCCAATGATCCATGCTTTAGGGAAATCAAATTTCTCTTAACCAGTATTTTCCTTTAGGTGTGCACAAGGGAAAAGTAAGAAACAGGAGCATTCAATGAGACATATTAAGAATTTCATGTTGTATAACATAGCTCATTGAATCCTATTTATAAAACATAAGTGAAGGGAATAAAATCCAAAAAATTATAAATAAATTTGTTGTCTATACATTTATTATGGAATTAAATAGTAATGGTCATCCTCTCATTCTTTCTGAATGGTTATTGTCAAGTAAACAAATATGTACTGTAAAAATCTTTTGCAATGAGTTCAAGTTAAATTGTTTAGCAACCAAACAATATGATATGTTGATTCATCACTATAATTCATCGAAGACAGCCTGGGCACCCAACTTGACCAAACAATTCGACTTTTGTCATATAATTTGACTAAGATAACATGACCTAACAATCAAGTTAAGGAGCACAACTGGCATAATCCTATAAATCAAGTTTTAAATTCAACCTATAGAATGGCTTCGACAAGTCATTTTAACGAAATAAGTTGATTTGGTCAATTTGTACGAGGTGTCAAATAAGTTTACAGAAAAAAAAACCACAGCGCTGTTTTCCACTCAATATTACATTACACGTAATGACTTTATAAATTATTGTTATAATATTATATGTAGTGATCCTTGATCAAGCATGCTTATAAATAAGAGTTGCTCTTCTCACAGGATGAGGAGGTGATTTGGAAAGTAGAACACCCTCTTTTTTACAACTTTTGTTCCCTCTCTAATGCTCTCATGTATGTTGTTGCCACTGTTAGCAACAAAGACACATTTCAACAACATGCATTCATAGAACTATCGCGCACTTCTTCATCTCAGCTTGATCTTACACATCAGGGAGGTGGTGGAACATCAAACAAAGCATTTTATATGCAGCCCCGCAATCCAAATTCTCATGAAAAAAAAGAAAATGTTTATGCCTCCAACGAGCAAGTTGTTATTACTAGTCTCGGGAGCATTCCCCATAAGTAACCCATAAATGTGTCCCATGAATTCTAAATTCACATAAGCTTACTATATTTTCTAAAATACGTATCTTTCACTTAGGTCTAACTTGTTTGCTAACCTTATATAGGAGTGCTAGTTAATAGAAAACTACTTGTTGACGACTCTCGTGCTTTTTACGAGCATATGTTGTGTATTTGTGCAACATGCATGGACAAATATAACACTCAGACAAAATGAGCCTAGGTAGGAGGAGAGTGTCCTTGCACCAAAAGAAAAACGTCTTAGTACTCGAAGCATGTCTATTCTATTGAAAATATAAAGATCAGGACACTGTAGTGTCAAAGACAAGCATCCCAACCCCAAGCACTAGTGGTACCACATCACCAGGACCATTGTTGTCGTGCCTTAAGAACAAAATTAATGAATCAAAGTCACGTAATGCAACACTTTAAACCAACACCATAGTGCCCATTGCCAACACCCTAAGATCGTTGTGCCTGTTGCCAGCACACTGGTGCCACCTTACTAGCGGCTCTGTGCTCCCCACCTGCATAGGGTGGTTTTTGCATTTTCTTTGTAGTTTGGCTAATAGAAATAATTAAAAGACTCCTATTTGACACAGGGGAAGGAGTGGGGACATTGAAAAAGTGCAGAGAAAACTTTAACCAAAATCTGAAGTGAGTGTGCATGCTTAGGGTGTTTATGAGATTGTGAGTTTTATTTGTGCAGGTGCATGCAATCGAATAAAAAAGGAAGTGCATTGCAAAGAAAATATAGTCTTAAGGTGACTAGGAGATTCAAATATGGTGTGATCTTTTCGTTATATTCGTAAAATTTTGATTATACTTTCAATTAAATATATCACATTTTCTTTACACATGTATAAATTAGTTTTCTTTCTTATTTGAATTGGTAATGTTAAAATCTGGTTCATTCTTTCTAATTTTTATAGAGAAAATAATGATGTGTTAATATTTGAACCTTTAAAATATACTTTTCAACTAGCCACAATAAAAGGTTAAATAAATTATGATATATGACTGTTAATCCCATACAAAAATAAAAATTAGGTTAACACAAATTTTTTTAAAATTAAAATATTGTCATTAGAAGGATGTGGTCACATAATTGAATGTGAAGTTATAGGAGTCTTCACATGGGTAATGATACTTGACTATAACATGATACTTAAATCACTTCTTCTGTTCAGGAATATAGTAAAAAATAGTTATCCTTTGTTCTCAACACTTGGTGGGCTATAGTCATAACCAAGGAAATATTTAACTTTCACTTCAATAACTTAGAACTTTAGAAACTGTTGACCTCACTTTTGGTTGAGGTCTAGAAACTTCTTTAATAGCCTAGGTCTAGCCATAGGACTTTCCTATTAACTAGTCTTAGAAAATTAGAAAAGGTACCCCCACCATTAGAAATTCAAAACTCTTCTTTTTACTCAACTTGAAATTCCACATATTGATCTTAACCTCTAGCATTTAGTAGGTAAGATCATTATAAGAGAATTCAAGAAGAGTCCCTATAGGATTACTTGGCTTTAGGATTGACCCTGGGTATTGACTTGGAACTAGGGTACACCATATCTTCACAATATATTAATCCCTGGTTCATTTAGAATGGATATCTATCCAATTCTATGTGAAATGCCTAACTTGGTCTTTTGCCCCTAGGCACCTCCAAATTACCTAACTACCCTTGGGACCCAAATTTGGCTAAAATTCCCAAATTTTGCCAAAATACCCAAAATTGA